>NW_005327213.1:0-2386 GCF_000412655.1 Myotis brandtii | reverse complement strand
TTCATTTTAAGAATGAATTCTCCATCATTTAGATCAAGGCTCTCCCACCTCAGCAACAGTTGCATGTTGGACCACACAGTCCTCATTGGGACTGTCCTGTGCATGGTAGGGTGGGTCACAGCATCCCAGGCCTGAAGTACCTCCTCCCTGGGATGCGAGAGCCAATAATATCCCCGGAGGAGCAGAAATCAGCCGGTTGGGAACCACTATGGCAGAGTGAGCATGTCGCCTAAAGGACAAAGTTGCACGGTTTACCTGTACACCATGGCTCACCCAAGGCCGAGGAGCAGGTCCACAGGGTGTTCGAGGAGAAGAATGTGCCCCAGGAATTCTCTGCTCAGTCAAGATGTTGTTCATGGTCTTGTTTGCAGGCCTTAAAAACCAGCATGGAAATGAGCGCCAATCATGAAGGAGCAGGGAACACAGCAGGAAATTTACAGGAAAACCCACAATGCCCTGCACATGTGGAAAGTTCAGCCCCATCACCTGAAAGTAGCTAAGATCATGTGCAGTGGGGCCAGCGTCCTCAGACACTTCTTGCACTGCTCCGATGGATGATCTGTGCTCATGCCTCAGAAACCCAAAAGCATACACTTTATAAGCTTAAAAACTTAAACTTTGTCTTAAACTAATCATGAATGAATGGAAATATTTATCTAAAATATGTATTGCCCTGTTGCTTGTAACAGCGAAAACGAAACATTAAGGATTGAACATAAATATATTACAATAGAGGACTGATCAATGCATTTAAGTGGCAGTCATAGTCATTTTGAATAGAATTCTTACTGGCATGGATAAAACTCTAACCATGCCAAAAATGAAATAGATAAACGCACACATACATAGAGAAAGTGACTGATTTAAGGTAATTACACCAAAAGCCACAGTATTTATCACTAGAGAGAAGAGTTGTTGTTTTTTTCTTTTTTATGATGTTTCTGTATTTGACATTTTCCATAATCTGTATTTACCATGTTTATAAATTTGCTATTACTTTTATAATTAAAAAACATTTTGAAATAAAAGTATAAACTAAAGAGATATTTTTATTGAGCATTTACTCTGAATTTGTGGGTAAAATTAAAGTCATTCCAGTGGTCTATTAGAGTGAACAAAATATTCTCATCAGACCCCTCTGTTATCATTTGGGCTGACCTTGGGCATGTAATAGTTCAGATTCCACCAAATCCCCCAGGTCATATTATCATAGCAGTCACAGTCATTATGAGCAGTCTCCAGAGACACCAAAATGTGCGAGAGAAGCCAGCTAACGGGGACTCCTGCCCCCTTTAAGGATGGAATGCAGTGACCCCCAAAAGCCCTGGAATCCACTGTCTGATTCAACAGCTCACTTGAAAAAAATCTCTCAGCTACACAGGGAAATCTAAAGCACTGGAATATGATTTACAAAAATTAAATTGGCAGGGAATGTGGCAATAAAGTTGTCTAATGTGTTCCAGGGTGATGGTGAGGAGATGATTTAAAATAGCCAAGGGCAAGAACGATTTGAAATCGACTGCTGAGTGGTGAACATTTTCAGAGCAGTCTGAGGCCTGGGTTGGGTGTGCAGCATTTCAGTTCAAAGGCTGCAGTCCATTTCAGGGCCTGACAGGAAGAAGTAAGAGGCCAGTTGAATGCTTGCCAGAGGACATAACAAAGAATTCAGACTCCCATGCCCGGCCCTGCTCACACTCACGCACAACAATGGTTCTTTCTTCCTTGTTTGAAATGCAAAGCAGTCACTGTTCTGTTTCTACAGTTGTAGAATGAAATCATCTCTGCAGAGCTCTAACAATGGGTTGCCTTTCTATCGCTGGGTTGCCCTTTCCTTATTATTCTTGCTTTCCCTTTCCCCAGAATTCAGGTCTCTAAAGACTAGTTCCAGTGGCTGTGAGCACCATGCCCAGGACACATGGTTACTTTATTAGCTTGGACTCTTGAGTAAGGAAGAAAAGGACACAACATGGAGCAGAGGCAAGAGACACAACATGAGTGAAAATGAAATCTGTATGCTGCAAGCCACAGTGATTTGAAGTTGCTTGCTATTGCAGCATGATCTAGGCAAAGCTGACTCCTCAGGAGATGATACACCTACTACTGGAATTAAGACACACAGGTCCAGATACGCTCCAACCCTAATGCACTAGCTGGAATGCAGTTGGCACTCAACAGATGTTTGAAATAATAAATGCATGGAAGAGATCATGTTTCCAGTGCCAGTCTTGTCATTGGCAGACTGTGATGATCACTCAATTTTATCTATAATTAAGGACACGGATAGCTGCTCTGTTTGCTCTGTTGTGATGAGCCAACATGAAAGTGTTTACAAAGATCAGAATAAGATAAAAAGTGTTGTATGGATGAACTTAACTTATTCAAGTCA
>NW_005327212.1:0-2382 GCF_000412655.1 Myotis brandtii | reverse complement strand
TTCTCCTCTCGGCCTGTCTACATGCAGGCCTTCCTTCCTCTCCTTCTCCTTTCTTATCCCCTCCTATCATATCCTATCCTAGCTACCATGGGCCTCACAGCTGCCTGAGCAGGGGGCAAGGATGCAGCCTGCTGAGTGGTCGTTATGTGACAGTGTCCTGGGCAATTTACATATTCCTTTATTATTAGTATAGATTTCTTAGATTTATCATTGAAATTCCCACTTTATCCTCCATGTCTATTTATTCCTACAAATTTTAACAGCTTTATTGATGTATCATTGATGTACACTAATCTATACATATTTAAATTGTAAAGTGTGATCTTTTTTATATATGAATATACCCATGAAACCACCACCACAATCAAGATAATAAATACAACCTATACCGCCAAAAATCTTCTGGAACTTTGTAACCTCTTCCTTTCCCTTCTTTGTCCCCATTCTGAAGCAATCTTTGATCTTCTTTTGTTCCTATATATAAGTTTACATTTCCTGGAATTGTATATAAATGTAATTGTATGCTGGGCACCTTCCTGAATCCTTCCAGTCAGAATAATTATGTTTAGATTAATCATCTAGTGTGTATCAATGTCCATTCCTTTGTATTGCTGAGTTGTATTCTGTTCTGTGATATATACAATTTGTTTATCCATTTATCTGTTGATGGACATTTGAGTTGTTTACAGCTTTGGACTATTACACATACAGCTTCTCTGAACATCATGGGCAGGGCTTTGTATGTTCACATGCTTCCTTTTCTCCTAAGAAAATACCTAGGAGGGGAATGATGGGATTATTGGTCAGTAGTACAGACCACTAGTACCTTCATCCATTCAGATGATTCTTTGCCCAGCTGTGGGTGGGTAGTTTCCTCAGATGTGTGGGTAAATGAAGACTCAAAGGAGCCCCCTGCTGATTCTTTAGAGTGATCTCTCTATGCAGCTTCTTCCTTGGCTTCTAACTTCAGCCACCTTGGTCTCGCCTGCTCTATCTTCTCAACCCAGGATTTTACCAAGTTCTTTCTGTGTCTCAGCCTTGACACTCTCTCAAGATAGGAAGATGAGGAAATGGGGCTAACTCCATTTATGTCCTGTACCTTAGGAATCTTAGCCCCTTTTTGGCTCATATCTTACTATCTTGCAAACTATTGTTTTATATATTTTATCTGCTTTTTCGTTGTTTCAGGTGGGAAAGTAAATTAGATTTCTGTACTCCATCTTGGTAGAAGCAGATGTTCTGAAACTCTAACATATTTTGTATTTTCTATGGGGACTTCTGTATAAATCCTTCTGTATTACCTTTCAGCAGACTGATTATTTGTGAGATAATGTAAGTTGTGGATTGTCCTCCAATGAGATATGTTTTTTTCTATCAATGACTACATTTTTTATTTCTAAAGCAATCTGGTTCTTTTTAGCATTTGTCTATACATAATTTTATGTCTCCCTGTTGAATCTGATCATTACTGCTATTTGTAATGCCTAGCATTACTTATTTATATATCTGAGAACTTAAAAAGTTTATTTCCACTGGTCCTCAATTGCTATTATATCTGGAGTTCATTTGCATTGATCTTTTGACTATGTTATTTGTGATTTTCTCTACTCAGCTTCCCAGATCTCTGGTCCAGAAATACAGCCCACATGGACAACGTGTGCCTTTGCCTGGCAGTGTTATTAGGGAATCACAGGTCCAGTCACCAAGCCAGGAGGAGCCTTTCCTTGGCTCAGCTATGCCTGTTTTCCAACTTCTTTGGGCATAGTCTCATATTTCCGAATCAGTGAGCAGCTGTTTTCTTTCCACAAGCAGCATAGTCCTGGGCTAGTCGGGGTTTTCAGCCCTGGCACATACTTCCTTTGTCTGACACACATAGGAGATTTACTTTTATTGATGACCCTCAGAAACCAAGTGTCCCACTTCCTCTGTGTGTCCCCAGACCCCAATTCCAGCAGGCCTCAGCTTTGGCCTACTCATTGTTTGCATTTTTATTGCCTTTCTTGTGCATGGAAATGTTTATCTTATTTTTGAATCTGGCTATTTTTTTTCCAATTTTCTTTTTATCTATTTTATCTAAAAATACTGTGTATTTAGACCAGAAGGAGGCCTCCAAGCCTAAAGTCATAATGCTATCTTGCCTGAAAGTCTCCTTTTCAATTTATTCTTTTCATCTGATACATAAATGTCAACTAGTTATTAAAGATAGTTCTGTACTTAATTGAAATGTTTTTCTACCTTTAAAGAAAATTAGGCTCCAGGCTTATAATCTCTAGTGGTGTTACAACCACCCACTTAGGCATCATGTCTATGCAGGAACCATTTATAACTAGAAAAGAAACTAAATGCTCTCTCCTGAACCACCCACCACTAAGCTCCTTTTTT
>NW_005327211.1:0-2381 GCF_000412655.1 Myotis brandtii | reverse complement strand
GGGGGGGGGGGGGGAACCTGGGCAAGAAGGTCAAATGGGACGTCAGAGCTCTTGATAAAAACAATGATGATAAAGACTATTTATTTCAATCTCTCACAATTAATTTTCACAACAAACCTTTGTATAAACAGTATAATTCTGTTGAATTTCCAATGAGAAAAGTGAGGTTCAGAGAGATTAATCCTCTTTCCCGAAGTCACACAGCTGCTACATGAGAGAAGAATTTTACCAACTGCTGTGAAAATCAGCAGGAATATGGGGAAGTCCTGTGCATTGGGGGGTGAGGGTGGGTGTCCCCTGTAGGTCACTTTTCTCTGTTTCCCCACTTTTATTTTTAGTCTGTAAGATAAAGTAATTGAGTTAGATGCTCTGGGAGTTTCTGTCTAGCTCTAACATTTTCTACTTGGAATTAAATGTCTCCATGATAATATCTAGAACATCAGAAGGTGTGTCTTATTAAATGTACTTATAATAATGAGTGTGTCCATCACTTACCTAGGTGAGTTATCTAATTAGGTTAGCTTTTCTCCTAATTTTGACACCTTATTTCAGTTACTAAATTCCCTTGATTCAATCCCCGCCCTGCCAGCTACCAGCTTGGAGCCTTGGACGTAGTCTCACTTCATAAATCTGTTATTTTTTCAGGAGATATTTGATAGAATAAACAAATGTGTCTGTTAAAGGTGATAAAACAGGACATAGTTCCTGGGCTAGCCTTCAGTTCTTTTCAACTCTCTCTTCCATCTGCTCTCCTGTTCTTAGAGCTAAAAGGACTTAGGTCTCCAGTGACCTTTTTGAAATAAGATAAAAAGAAGGTCTTCATTCTCCTAACACCAACGTTCCCCCTTGGAAGCTTGGGGTTGGTTTGGAAGATACTCAAGACTTAGCAGGCACTCTCCCTTCCCACCTCCCCGCACGCACAGCTGGACTCCAGAAACCATGGGACTTTCATCTACCATAACCTGAAACCATGATCATTACTAATTTTGCAAACATCATATTTACATTTTCAAATCTGATCCACTACAACTTTCAATCCCCCTGGATGGCAGACCCAACCTTCTACGTTTTTCTTAACTACAAGTCAAGTTTCTACCATACCTTCTTCCAACCACCTGAAAGCCCACCACAAGCATCCTTCTAATCAAGTCCTGCTATAAAGCTAAAACCAACTAATGCCAGACCACTTCCCAAATCTACAAAAATGGTAGGCAGACAAAACAATGAGCCTTATGACTGGATCAAGTCCAGGAGAGAGAGAGAGACAATAAAAGATCATTGCTCCTACAGCACCATTGTCCTAAGGACTCAAACTAGGGTAAGAAGTGCAGAAAATCAGGGGTTCTGCTATTCAGAGCTCATATGAATGCAGAAAGATAAGCCCAAACAAACTCAATAATTAGTGTATAAAAAAGGTACAAAGAAAAAGAATGTGAAATCAACCATGTGCATCAAAGTCCTTTTTTTGTTTGTTCCTTACCTTCCAGTTTCTAAATACATTCCATGGCAATGATGACAGCCAAAACATAGCGTAATAGTGTCACACACCTCTACAGGTGTTAAATAGACGGAGCAAAGGCACTAAAAAGGAGCAGAAAACAGAAGCTCTTACTCATTACCTTCTCCAAACATCATCAAATCAACAGACCACAAAAGAAAGGTCAGTGTTTTTGTGGTTTTTTTTAACAGCCCACTTAGGCTCTGGCATTAACCCGTTGTGTTCTGGAAGCTAGAGAAGCACTGAGCAGTCTTCCAAAGGGAAGGTGGGCTGGCTAGGAACACTGGCTTGGCCAGGGTTAATCTCCAACATCAGACATGATAGCAGCTCCGGTGTGGGGGGTGGGGGGAGAATGAAGTCTGAGATGGCTCCAGAGAGCCATCTGTCTTCCAAAGCCCCAGCATATACTTCCTACAAAAAGAAATGTGTGTCATACCTGAAAGAAGACTGAACTGGTTCATTGCTTTGGGGATGGGAAGGCTTGGAAGACGTAGGATTCTGATTTATCAAGATCTGATCCTGTTAGTGAGGACTTTTGACTACGGTTCTCTGACTGCTCCCTGAAAAATCATGTCACAAATGCTTTCCCTTGACTCTAATATCTCCTCAACCTTCATTCCTTCCTCTCTAAGCCCAGTTCCTTGTGAAACCAGGGTCCATTAGGAGAGATTGACACTAGTAAAAAAGGCTTATTCCAATAGGCATAAACTGAAACTAAAGAGAAGAAAGCATGGCATCATTAAACACACCTGCTTTGGGATCATAGGCAGCAGCAATATGACCTTGACCAAAGGACTTGACCTTTCAGAAACTGGTTTTCATCGCCTATAGAACGGAAATCAAAATACTAGCCTGAAGGGCAAATGTGAGTCTCCAGTACCGT
>NW_005327210.1:0-2379 GCF_000412655.1 Myotis brandtii | reverse complement strand
GAACATGTCTTCACCATCAATGACTCCGTCTCTTAAGACCTCTATGTGACCCCACAGTGCAGGTCCCATCACGCTCGCCCGCTTGGCCAAGTTTCCCTGGCTGGAAGCTGGTCCACCTACAGGACACCTCTGGCAGCGAGCATGCGAGGGGGACAGACAGCCAGGGATGGAGACCGACTTGGCTGCACTTAAATAATTTAGAGAACGGCCTTAATCGGAGGGTAGTCCATCCCTGCAGAACCCAGACTCGAATTACTTGAATGGGAGCCTAGTTTCCCCTGGTTATCTCTCCCCTTCTTTGTTTAACTGGCGGGCCTGGCTGGAACATTCTACAGGTCTGCACAGATGAATGGCAGCCAGTGGCTTCTGTCAAGTTCCCTGTGGAAGGAGCAGCCCGGGGCCTCTGCCATGTCACTGACTTGCTCTCCAGTATTCCTCAGGTGCGCGCGGAGGGCGGCAGACACCGGGAGGAACTAAGGCACCATGGGATGAGCTGCCAGGCCAGAGAATGGCTGGTGGGAATGGGGCTGTGGAATGAGGGCAGCTCAGGCCTGGCAGGTCCCCTCCGGCCCCCTCCCTCCCTTCCCCTGGTGGGCAGAGGTCCTGGGTGCCACGTGCAGGACCAGCAGCTCCATCACCGCCTGAACGTGCTGCCAGCGCCCCGGGGCAGGAGCAGGGTCTCCTCTGTGACCTGGAGATGCCGTCAGTGGTCAAGAGGCTGTGGACACTGGTCCCATCAAGCCAGCTAAGCATTTACACAAAAACCCAACCTTTCTGACACAAGGTGGTGTTTCTAAAACACCTTGGTAAATGCAGTCCGCTGCAGTGCCTGCGGTGTGGGCGTTGGGTTTTTGTCATGGGCCTTAATTCCTCAAAATCGGATGGAGGGAGTTGTCTCTGTCAGTGCTATTTATTACCTATACAATTGTTTGCTGTTACCTTTATTTCCCTACAATTTAATTCTCCCCTCTATCTTCTTTGAAATAAAAAATTAAAATAAGGAGCATTCCTATCACCCCTTAAGTCACAGCCCATGTCCCACTTTGTCAGAGAGCTGCATGACCCAGCTGGGAGAGACCCCGAATGCCTGGGGGCTCCGTCCGGAGACCCTCCAGGGGCGGCTGTGAGGGCTGGGAGACCCTCCCAGGTAGAAGCCACCTTCACTGATGGACGAACTCAGCGTCTGCGACATTGCATGTGCCTAAAGGTGAGAGAAGACTCTCAACTGGATGAATGAATTTCCCTTCACCTTGCTGCCTCCTGACAACCCGGTCACCTGAGCTGGGCAGAGATAAACGGCCCCGGGGGGAAAGGCACTGAGCTTCTTCAATCAACAAAATGGGGTTCCTGGTCCAGAGCAAGTTTTGAATTATTGCCCAAGTGCAAGGAGCATGTTTATGAGCCCGAGAGTCAACCTTTAACATCTATCCATTCAGAAGGCTGCTGCTCTGTCTCGGTAGAGGGAGACCGTACAGAGAAATGCCAGCAACAACCAATTCCCGAATGGGCTTTCCACTCAGACTTGAAGCTCGGCTTCCAGTTGTATTTATTTGGCCCTTTCAGAGGGGGGATTTGTCTCAGGGTCCACAAAACCTCAGCAACCCAACACTGTAAAAACTATGTGTTCTAGGCTGAGCCCAGGCGGCTGGCTTTATCTACAGGATTAGGAAGTTCATGGGGAATTCTGGCTGCATCAACCCCAGACCATCACAACATGCTCACATCTGACAGAGCGACATATAAACCCCAAGACCTTGGAGAGACCATTTCCTGAGACCGAAAGAGGACAGTTTCTAAAAATGCACGCCCTTCACGTAAGGCAGCTCCCCTCAACCACACAAGTATCTGGGGTTCCTCTTTCACAAGCCCAAAGTCTGCAGCTTTGCGTTAACTGAAGGCAGCACAATTTCAGACAAACTCCTGGCGGCTGCTCTCACACAAACCGCCTTCAAGCGGCCCTGAACGGTGGCGAGGCTGGCAGAGTTCTCAGTGAAAGCCTCTTTCTGAGACGAGCTGGGGACTTGTGGGCCTGGGACTGCTTAACAGGCAGAGACCTCGCATCTTTTTCCTTTGCAGTCCAGGGACCTGGGGCAGGGGATACTGGGCAGGAGGTCCATGCAGGATTGGGCAGTGCCGACCCCGACCTGGGACAGGGCAATGGGGCAGCCCGGGCCTCCTGGATGCTAATAAAAACTTAAAAAACTTGGGGTATGCACTTTCCAGGAGGCATAAAAAGGCATTTGTTGAACCCTCCGTCTCCTGAGCCTAGGATGGTGTGCTGACCAGTGCAAAGGAAACTGCTTAAGAGACTCTTTGCTTTTTAAGAAGGTAGGGGAAGGGATGTACACACATGGACATGCACATAAGAATGTCTCTCTC
>NW_005327209.1:0-2377 GCF_000412655.1 Myotis brandtii | reverse complement strand
CCAATGAGATATTAGTTACTTATTACTGCAGTATAATTTAGCCTGATTAATTCAACAACAAAAATTAACTTCTCTTAAGAAAAGAAACTAACCAACTGATATGAATGAAATGATGACTATTGATGCCTCATCAAAAACGTATGTTCCCCAGTTGTTTTTCCATGAGCAAGAATGGATTTCATCGACCATTTCAATTCACTTTCTTCCATTTATCCTCAAAATTAACAGCATGCAATTCCAAGATTAGAGACATAAAGTGACACTGTACCCAGAGATAGACAGGCACACAGAAAATATGGTCATGTGACAATTTTGGAGTCATGCAGCTGCAAGTCAAGGAGCACCAAGGAAACTGGCAACCACCAAAAGCTGGGAGAGAAGCATGAACAGATACTCTCTCCGAACCCCCAATGTGGAACCAACCCTACTGACACTTTGATTTTGGACTTCTGGCCTCCAGAACTCTATAAGAATAAATTCTTGAATTTTTTCCCACTCAGTTTTGGGCACTTTGTTATAGCAGCACTAGGAAATGAATACAGTGACTTTTAACTCCATTTTCTCCCACTCCTCTGCCTGCTTGGCATTTTTACAATGAGTCTTTACACAATAAGTCTTGACCTGTTGGTCCTGCACATCCCTGCACTTTAAACCTTAAAGACTTCCAGGCCTCTTTCTGAGTTTAGTAAACTAAGGTATGGGCCTAACCTCTTCTTTCACCAAATAAACCCCATCAAAATCAAAAGCAATGTCTTGTTTGTCTTTTACTCCCTCCTTCTCAGAACTAGCACAACGCCTGGCTCACAGCGAGGCCTCTAAAATATTTGCTAAGAAAACTATAGAACAAACAGTGGCTATTGCTCCTTTTCTTTCTGTACCTCTCATTTCATACTAAACAGTGATTTAGGACAACAGAATTAGTAAGTCTGTTGGTGTTGGCTCCTTTCATGGCCAATTACCAAATGATAAACTGGGTTCCTCTGGCAGCCAATCTAAATCAGTCCATCCATAGATGGGTGCCAGCTATTTCATGGTCTATTAATGCCATTTCCATCCATGATTACATCAGGGCAAGCAAAGGAACAGCCAATCACCAGAGCCAGGCTTGGAGTGTTTGAACTAACAGAACATCATCAATCATTGAGGGCACACCAAGAAACCTAAGACTTAAGAGGCTTAAGTCTTAAAAGTTAATCTGAAAAAGTGAGACACCGTGTGCAAATAGCCATGTCATCCATGATTGTGTACATGTACCACATCCCTCAACAGAACTTATGTTTATTCATTTGTTATTTGTCTTAATGAGTTGTCTCACAGATATGATATCTCTTGGCTTCCATATACACTTGACTTTCTTTCCAAGCATAAGGCAAAGCCAATTTCTCATTGTGGCTGGGAAGGAGTCCTAATGACCTGAGAACCAGCACATTTCAATCTTCTGAGGACTAATTCTCTGAATTGAAATGCATCCAACACACAGATTTCAGTCTCACATGCAGAAAAAGCCAACTTAAGGTCTTCTCCCAAACTTTTTAATGCCTATAAGATTCTGCAGTCCACTTTATCATTTGAAATCATATCCCTTAAAGGCAAACAAATGGTCATTGAAACATCGCTTTCACCATTAATATTTGCATGTTTTAATTAGCTCAGCTGCTTGATCATGCCTTTAAGTATCTCAAAGTATCTGCTGGCTTTCTACAGGTGTCAGGAAGAAGGCACCCTTCCCAGGGGTGGCTAGGAAATCTACATATGCTTCAAAGTTCTGTGGCTTTCTGAGACAAGCAGTTCATCTTCTTATGCCCTTCCCACCACTAACTGTTAAATTTGAAGGCCCTGGGTAATGCTGGATTCCATACTCATAGTAAACCTGAAACAAAAGAAAGTCAGCTAAAAGCTAAACCATGAATGTTTCTGTGCTCATTTCAGGAATGGACTGGTCACAAAGGCAGAGTAACCAACTGTCCACCTTGGGTCCCAGAAAGGGTCGCATATTTCTCAGCATTTCCCCCACAGATCAACTCTGAAAATGCAAATAGCCAAAAGGAGATAAATTATCTTCATTGAGACATTTTTATCCATTGCAGCGTTGATCGGGGCAATTTTTGTAGAGCCAGGATGAAAAAGGCTTTGAGAAAGAAGACAGCTGAGTCCCTTAGAATCAAGAATGGTATCTTGTTAAACAGCCAGAAGGCTGAAAATGTGTATGAGTAGAGGACAGAAGAGAAAAGAAATGCCAGTGGGAGGGTGCCAGTAATGTAGCCAGCTCCTTCACAGTCGTGCTTAGCATTGTCTCCACAAACTGGAAATGCCAGAGCCACCTGTGAAGACAACACATGAAGCCACCACCTATTAGGGTTCTGAAGAAGTAGGACAT
>NW_005327208.1:0-2375 GCF_000412655.1 Myotis brandtii | reverse complement strand
TTTTTGAAGAGTTATCACTTTCTAAACTTACACAGAGTGCAGAGCTTTGATCATCTTTGACATGCATGGCCCAGACCAGACCAGTCAAATTTCTTCCCCAGGACTGGAATGAACGTAGAAGAACCTTTGACACCAGGGCCATAGAACCAGAAGGATGAGAACCCGAGACTTTTGTACATTTGGTTGGGTGTCTGTTCACTGTCCCCTGAGCACACCTGGGCTTTCCTTCTGCCATGTTATCACCCCCTCCCCTCCTTTTCTACTAGTTGAAATTCCATCTATCTGTTGCTCAAAATTTAACCCAATCAGCATTTACTCCTCAAAATTCCGTGACCTCCCCTCCTTTGAACCACACCCACTACAGTGTTAGCTTCTTAACGACTAAAAGGTGTTTTCTATTAATTTCATTATCTGCCACCACCCCGACCCCCACTTGGGCGCAAAGCCTGGACGACAAGTGTGCAATAAATATTGACTTCTTGGTGTCAAAGAAGTATGTCCAATCACCAGTTTTTGTATAGTTCTTTTATTCTAACATGCATATTTTCACAATTTAATATTGGTGAAATCGGGGTTCATCTTGTAATCATTGGCATGCTATAATTTAAATAGAAAATTTTCTTTCTTGAAGGAAAAATTGATGGTACATAAAATATGGGTGCATTTTACTTATATTTGATGGTGTCTTAGATTCAGTGCAATAAAGTATCATTCAAGCATCCCTGAAAACAATTGTTTGCTCCTCTGTCTGTATGCCCTAAGGACGAATCATTTTATGTTCTCAACATTTCCTTAGTTCCTATTTTCTACTCCGACTGTGTCTCCTCTTTACCTCCTTTAATTTTCCATTGTTCTCAAGCAGAGTCAGACTATTAGGTTGCAATAAGGCAATCACATGATAAAATGCTGCTATATGTTTGCTATAGAATTAACTCTAGCTAAATATATAAGCTAGTTAAAATGTGTGAACAAGCTACCATGTTATATAAGCATCAATTTATGAAGACAATGTAGTCAGAAGCAGAGTAGTGTTGGAATTAAATAAGATAATCAAAGTAATATGATATACTTAATGACAATATAATTATTATCCTTTGAGCAGCATTGTGACCTAGGCGAGTCTTTAGAGAGTAAAGGTTTCTCAACAAGTCCAGATGCCCTGTCCCATCCAATTATCCTTGTTTACACACTTTCATTCTTCATTTGCTTATGAGGCTGGAAAATCCAGTGGACTCGGGCCAGGCAATTCCATGGAGAGGAAGCTGTCCTCACTAGCACTGGCTGGGACACCTGCCATGACCCCTAGCATGGTAGAAAGAGGGGCGCCTCACACTTCCTCTTCCCACAGCCTAGGATCCAGCCAAAACAGATGACTTGCCCCACAAGCCCTATATTCTGCAACCCCAAACTTTCCTGCCGCTTCCATGCCTTTGCTCAGGCAGATCCCTTCATCTACACAGGCGCTAATAGTACTTTCTATGACTGTGGGAATGTTCTATAAATCTGCACTGTATAATACAGTGGCCATTAGCCATATGGCCTATTGAGCAGAGCACTTGAAATGTGGTCAATGCAACTGAGAGACTGCATTTTTTACTTTATTTAACTTAAATTTAAATAGATACATGGCTAGTGGCTACTATATTGGACAGCATAGATCTAGAATGTTCTTTTCTACCTGGGCATCTAGCATGTACATTTCTTCTTCTCCAAATCCTTAAACTTCTAGAAAATTATTAAACCTGAGAATGGTCTTGGGGACCTTCTGAACTTGTAGTTGCCCAAGGTAATCTAATTCATATTGTTGCCGGGAGCTGGTCACACTGAGAGTAAAGCGTATGGAATCACACAGCCCCTGGGCCAGTGGGCTGGAGGCCACAGTTCAAATGAGGGCTGGTGGCCAGAGTTGATGAGTTTGGTCCTCAACATGAGCAATGGGGTGGTGAAGCAAGTGTCTGGGACCAGGGTCACACAAGGAGTGTATATGGGAACAGAGGAAGGGGTGGCTACCTGACCTGGGGAAAGGAGGAGAGAAGCTGGGATGCAGAGAGCAACTGCGCAGTCAGTCATGCTGAGGGAGTGAGAGGATCAGGTAGCTACCGGCCCCTGACCTGAAACTTCTAGAGGCCCTGGTATCCATGTGTGCTCCAGTCCTCAGGGACCTTTAGGAATCCTGCCCCTGGGAGTCATGAGCTGTGGAGCAGATTCCACAGGCCCATGCTTACTTCAGGCAGGGTTATGCTCCCTCTTTGGCTGTACCATTTGTCTGTTCTTGACCAAAGCACAGACACCCAGACCCTGAGCAGGAAGGTGGTAGGGGCAGTGGGGAAAAGAGCAGAACAACTTCCTTCAGCAAGCAAGAAATGTCACTGGTT
>NW_005327207.1:0-2374 GCF_000412655.1 Myotis brandtii | reverse complement strand
CTTTCCAGTTTTTCTATCTCCTTCTTCTGTCAACAAACATAAAATATAGCGTGATAGAAAAGCTCACTTCTAAATGAAAGACTGATCTGGAGAGATTATATTCTGATGTATCAGCCTCCAACTTATTTCATCATAATTAGAACTTACAGCTGCCATCCCGGCCCCTCCCCAGTGCAAGTCAGCAGCCCCGGGCGCATGAATCACCCGCCAATGGTTTATGCCACAGTACCACTGCAACCTAAACAAATTCTTTCCACGTTAGCCTGAGGGTTAAAAAAAGAAGTTGTGCTCCAAAGAAGAGAGATATAATTTTGAAATGAGCACTAGAAAGAAAATGAAAAGGAAATGAGACCTCAGTCGACCATGTTCTGATGGGCCTGAGCGACTTCCTTCCTCTGAGACTTCTGATGTGACAGTTTCTAAGTAGGGGCTTTCCACGGAAAGTGGGGTGCAGGCCAGCGGGCAGGGGGCACAGGACTCACCGGAATGTGCCAAGGACAGGAGTTTGGTGTAACAAAGCCTTGTCCAAAAGTGAGCCCTATGATCTGTACCAAAATGCCCCCTAAAGGAAGTGGACCAAGCCCCCTCCCACCCCTTCAGCCTTCTAATATATGTACGTGACCATTTACTGAGGCTTCATGCAGCTGCAAAGCTGAAACAAGAAGCACTGGTGGCCCAGAATGACTGCCATCTGACACTCTGCAGACTGAGGTGAAGGGAGGAGGAAGTGAGACGTGTCGCCTGTGGGGGGAGGGAGGTGGGGAAAGGGGAGAGTCGGTGGCATGGAGTCTACTGCTGTCCTGAGGGGTTCCTCTCTCCACCCAAACCTGGGCACCCTCTCAGCAAATTGAAAGCCCTGCATAGCAGAGCCAACCCTCCTTGAAAGGTCACTGTGGGCTCCATGCCCTTGATGGGTTATGGCCTTGCTCTGAGAGTCTCTGGGTGTCTCTGTCTCTTCACATCCCCAAGGACCTCTGCGCTCAGGCCCACCTGGTTCCTCACTGCCCCAGCTTGCTCCTCTCCTCCTCCTCCTCTGTGTGCTCCTCTTCCTCCCGCTCTTCTTCCCACACAGAACAGGCAGAGGCCAACTCTCTCTTCACTCCTGGTCTCCCAGGCTCTTACACTCAAGGCTCCGTCCTGCACTGCAGGCACCTCACACAACAGCTTGCTTCGCAGTCTCTCCTGGGTTCTCTCTGAGCCACAGGCAATGCCTTTTAAATGCAGGGAGGAGTTTATCAAAACAGTTTCCTTGTCAAGGTGCCAACATTTGGAGTGATAAAAACAGCAATTAGAAGTTGGAGAAAATTCCACCTCCAAATAGAAGGATCATGATGGATTGGGCTAAAGAGTACCCTCCCCCCCGTCCCCCCACCCCTAGAAACATACCCGTCCACCTGGGCCCTGAGAATGTGACCTTATTTGGAAACTAGGTCTTTGTAGGTATAATTAGTTAGGATGAGGTCATCCTGGATTTAGGGTGGGATGACTGGTGTCCTTAAAGGAAGACCATGTGAAGACACAGAGACACACAAAGAGAACACCATGTGACCATGGAGAGAGATTGGAGTGACATGTCTACAAGCCATGGGATCCCATGGACTGCGGCTGTCACCAGAAGCTGGAAGAGGCCTGGAATGGACTCTTCCTCAGAGCTTCTGGGAGGAACCGAGCCTGCCGACACTTTGTGGATCTCCAGCCTCCAGAACGGTGAGAGAATCATTTCAGGAGCTTCATGACACCCAGGTTGCAGTCATCTGTTATGGTTGCCTCGGGACACACATGCACGGGGCCATCAGAGGCTCAGACCACATCCCACAGCGGTGGCTCTCTTCCTTCACCTCAGATCACAGCAGAGCCCACGGCCACAGGACGGGCCCACCGCATGCTCTTGTTCCTGAGCATCAGCAATGCCAGGCAGAAGGTTTCATCGTCTGCCCAAACTGCGCTGCCGAGAGAATCTTCGTCTGAAATATGAAAGAGCAAGCGTTTTCGCAGCCGGGACCACAGGGTCTTAGAGATCCTTCTTCCTTAATTCCAACAATCTGGGGGTTGACAATTCTTGCAGCAGAAATTTCAGTGGTAGCTTGAATGTTTCATCTTTCCAGCATGAGGATGACCGGTCTGCACCTGCTGGATTGAAGAGAGAAAACCCTACAGGGGACAGCGGTGGAATGGCTCCTTCAGGTGAGCCACCTGCCACGACACGCAGTCCTCACTCAGAGATGCCTTTCAGTGGCTGCAGGGAAAGACCGTCTCAGGCAGCTACTCTGTCAGGTTGTAGACCCGCCTCTGCACTAAGTGGGCACCATTTCTATCTCACAAGTTTTCATCTACAAAAGGAACATTGGACAAAATGCCTCCTAAACTCCCAGCT
>NW_005327206.1:0-2373 GCF_000412655.1 Myotis brandtii | reverse complement strand
TAAAAGTGGTAATAGTTTCAAATCTAGTATAATTATGGAGTGTTTTAATTTTTAATGTTATTTGTATATATCTTATACACTCTATACATATTTTATTTTTAAAGCTGATACAATAGAATCTTGGGCGTAATCTACTTAAGAAATAAAAAAACACATGATGCAAAGCTTTAAACTCACGCTGGTACTTTAGAAAAGTATTTACATGGCACCTCACTACAGTAGCAGAAAATTATTAGACCACGACCCACAGTAATAACTGCATTTTACTCATTAATCCCTAAACCTGCACATGCGAAGTAGCTGAAACATGGCTTCTAACAGTCATGCTGACCCTTCCTGCACAGGTGAGGGTCTTTGATGTTTTCATTCTACTTAACTTATCCTGTTCCCTTTCATTTTTTATGCTGGGGATACCCCAATAAGTGGTTTTGATGATCTACTGCTTCCACATGACCCAGTTTGGGGAGAGGGCGCTTTACCAAGTAGATATATAAACTTTTAAAACATTGGGTATATGCTCATTTTTATGAGGAAATCTTAAGTGCAGATTTATACTGCACAACATAACCAGGATTTCATTTCTTTTTTATCGAATGTCAGACAGGTGTCTAGGAAAGTGGCCTGCTACATGTAATTCCCAGGCAGCTACCATCATCTACTGTCGGTTCCAGAATTACTAGAGAAGCTCCCGGGGGAAAATAGCCAGGTAGAGTTGCAGATTTTAGTCCGCCTGAAAACTACCTGGGAGAGGTGGCTAACATTTTAGACTCCAAGATCCACCACCTCAGAGACGCTAATTCATCGATGGAGCACACAAGCTTAAATTCTTAAACATGCAAGTAGACGTGAACACAGATGAAATAAATATTTCATTTGTAAATCTGTGTGTTTTTTTTAAGTAATCTGCATTGCAATTTAGGCATAATTCAGTTCTCACCAACACCATGTAAATTAACACATTCCCTATATTTTATCCAGGTTTCCACCTCCTTTTCTAGAGAGTGCATCTAATTTGGGATCCCAAATTAAATGATCTATAAATGCTAGTGGATAGTTTTCTTTCCGTAACAAGCCCAGCTCAGCATTGCATCATTTTTTTATGCGTATGGTCATCCCTAATATTAACTCAGTAGGAACCTCCCGATAGAAAAAAATTTGAAAAATTTCTTTCTTTCTAGTGAAGTTTGATTATAGTTTGAGTTGATTAAGACAGAATGTTCTTATTAAAACTAATAGAGACATAACGAGTCAGGTTCTCTTGTTGCAGAGCTAAACCTCCCAAATGGCACCGGGTGAATCGGTTTTCGTGAGTCCTCAACGTTTCCTGGGAGTAATTTATACAGGAAGAGGTTCTGCCAATTTGAAATCATTTGCCATTAAAGTGATGAAATGAAAAAATGAATTTAGGCCAAAGACATCCATTTTATGTCTCCTTCATATGCAGACAAAGAGTAAACTTCAAACTGAAAAATCAAGTCATTTAACCAGAGTATTATATCATTATTACTTAGGTCTATTACAATTGCTAATATCTATGCTGCCATGAAGACTCAATTAAAGGACGTAGATCAATTATGAACATGTTAATCACATTAACATCGTTTCAGATTCCTGATTTAAAGAGGTAGCCATGGCAAAATACAATCCATTTCTTAGTGTATCGATTTCTTGAGTCACCTTATCAAACAGCACATTTATTAAGTTGAGGTAATGAAGGTAATTTTTTTAATATGTTATAAATATAAGCTACAAGGCATCTTCTTTAATCATGAGAACTAAATTCCTGAATTACACCCTTATAGAATTCAGAGCAATCTCTTAAATGAGAAAGCAGAAAGGGAATGGTACCATAGCCATTGGCAATCCAATTTTTAATGTCTTGTTGTTTTCAAATACATGTGTTTTTCACACATTGATGTGTAGTACTCATGATTGCTTATTTATTGTTGTCTAATAAGTGTAAAAGAGTTAAACAGTAATATGAGAATAAAATCTGCATTTTCCAAGTTTAAAAGGATTTTTCTTGGCATGAAAATAAAAGTGAAAAATGATGATATCATGTTCACTGGTAGACATTCAATGAGTTTTATAACAATAATAATTATGATAATATAATTAATTACATAGTTTACAATGTAATTTGTATAATTATATACATAAGCTATTTAATATTAAAAACCAATACTCTGGGACTTTACTTGTGAAAATAAAGATAAAAAATGAAATTTATACAAATTCCACTTCTATTTACTTTTCTATAGCCTCACAAATTTTTAAGTGTGGTGAATAGATGATTTAATTTGAACATTTCTAAAATTTCTAATGTGGCATAACTAACATCAAAATGGTACTTGAATGTTATTTAAAACAAAA
>NW_005327205.1:0-2373 GCF_000412655.1 Myotis brandtii | reverse complement strand
CCCCTTATTAGATAAATGATTTGAAAATGTTTTCTTCCATTTTGTAGGTTGCCTTTTCATTTTGTTGATGGTTTTCTTTTGCTGTGCAGAAACGTTTTAATTAATGTAATACCACTTACTGATTTTTGCTTTTGTTGCCTTTGTTTTAGGTATCAGATTAAAAAAATCATAGCAGAGACCATTGACAAGACACTTACTGCCTGTGTTTCTTCTGGGAGTTTTATGGTTTCAGGTCTTACATTCAACTCCTGAATCCATTTGAGTCAATATTTGTGTACCTTGCCTAAGAGGGCCATCAAAAGTACTTAGAGCTCTGAAGGCAACAAATGCAAATAAGGACACTTATTTACTTGAAACCTGCTCTGAAACTTTCAGGGCTTCCTGAAAGGGCCCATACTTGTATTTGTGGGCTTAATGGAATCATTAAGATGTAGGAAAGAAAGATGTGTCTATAGGTTAAAGAAAAGAAAGAAAACCCAATTAAAGCAAAACAAAACGCTCCCCACCATGTACCATGTGCACATGTGTATATATTTCTAGAAGAAGCATATAATTGCATTAAAGTTGTCTTTGTTGTTAAAAGTCAGGAGGCAGAGATTGACAAATGAAGGTTCATTTAAAAATGAGGAAAATTACTCTGAAAGGTGTTCTAGTGAGAAATTCAGCAAAGTAGAGTATTTTTACCTATGAACCTAATGCTTGATATTTAAAAAATCCTGATGTAGAGAATAATGGTGAACTTAACACTTGGCAAAATACAATTTTTGATAATAATTGTGGAGATGTGTGGTCTTTAGTTCTCATCTTCAGGATATAAGAAACATAATAATGACATTATAAAAAGAGACTCTAACTGTAGTAATAATAACTAATACAATACACAAAGCAAAGATAATGAAAACCTCACATACTAAACTCCAGAAGAGTCAATAGGATCTGGATAAATTGCATTATTGCCTTCATTATTTTTTCTCTATTTTGGAATTCACCCTGGGTCTTTCTGCCTCCAGAAGGTCCCATTGAATGAGCTCCTGAAAATGGCACTAAATATGAACTCACATGACAGTCTTGATTCTAAGTACAGGGTTCAGTAATGATGAAGCAGAGGGTCCCCAAAGACCACCTCCAGGTTTGGTGATTAGCTAGAATAACTCACAGGACTCAGCATATGGTTGTCTCATGGCTATGATTTATTACGGCAAAAGGATACAACGCGAAATCAGCAAAGGAAAAAGGCCCCTGGGGCCAAGTCTGGAGGAAACCAAGCGCAAGCTTCCAAGAGTCCCCTCCCACTGGAGACATACAGGACATGCTTAATTACTCCAGCAACAAGATACAAAACACACATGAAATGTCTCCTGGAGAAGCTCGTCAGAAACTCAAAACCCAGTGTTTTTATTGGACACGGGAAATGTGGACACCATCTGCCTAGCACATAACAAAATTCCAGACTCCCAGAAAGAGAGCAGTGTTCGGTGTGAGCGACATTGGTTATACAAACAATTTAGCCACAGTAAACCACCCTTATCAGTTCGGGAACGCTGGGAACTCCCCAAATCCAAATTCCCAGCCACCAGCCCAGGCCCAACATGCTTACTAGTACAAGCATGCCTTTCTAAGGCCAGCATCTCAGACCTGTTACCTTACCTGTTTTCTGCACAGACACAAAAGCAGAGGTCTTCTCTGTGGAGAAGGCTGGCTGGCCAAGTGCCCCTCTGGATTAAACACACTATTAGGAAGCGTTTGTAAAGGTCCCCAGCAGGGTCTTTTTAAATATGTCATTTTGCTTGCCATTTTTGTCCCCAAATCTCACACTTTTAGCACCAATTTTGTTGAATAAGTAAATGAATGCTGCTTTTCTTGTCTCTCCTGCCCGTTGTGCCCTGAAAAAACAGGACAAGAGCTTTGCCATGAATCCCGTACTAAAACTCAGAGAGGGTTAATGTAGGAACCGCCAGCACACAGAGGAAAACACAAAGAGGCAGTGTAAAGCCACAGGGCTGCATTTCTAGCACCTCTGATAAATTGACCCTGGTGTCAAGTCCTGGGGAAGAATTCCCCTCCTGAGCTGGGTGGTGGACTCATCACCCCCATTCCCACCCCACCCCCCCGAGGGGGGGAGGTTACTGTGGAGATGGAGGAACGCATGTCCCAGGGGAGGAGTGCGCCTCTTGCTGCTCCACTAAACACCAGCTGCTTAGATTCCAACGTTGGCTGGAAAAGTCTGGCTAAATATTCCATAGTTATACTTATCCTGTTTCCACTTGGAGCTAAATAGAACACACGCAATGTGCCTTTTCAGGTGGTAAAAGCAGAAAACTTCCCTGTTTTATTCCTTGACTCTTTGAGGATATCAGACATGAATTCAGCTGC
>NW_005327204.1:0-2370 GCF_000412655.1 Myotis brandtii | reverse complement strand
AGTGTCAACAGGGTTTTACGGTCAGTCCTGTACATGCAGATATGATTGCCCACATCTCACCGACCAGAACCAAGTCTTATGGCCCCAATAACTGAAATGGAGTCTCCTTGTAGACCCAAAAGATAAAGAAATGGGATTTGCCAAGCACAGCACTATTTGTGGCACAAGTGGAGATGTACAATAGGCAGATGGAAATGTGGATGTTAACTCAAAAGGATAATATTAAAGACATATCTGAGAAGCTTGGTGGATACTTAACATTATGCCAAACTACAGATAACATCACCATTCTCCAACTCAGCTGGGTTCTGAACTTCAGTCCCTTCCTGTTTCTATATTAAATTAGAATCTGCCCAGTCCTGCAGATTTTATCTCTGTGGTTCTTCTCTGGCCCACCTGTTCCTTTTCATTTTCTCGAACGCAGTCTGGTTTACTGCGCTGGTTGAAGCTGCCCAAGTACAGGAGAACTGCTGGGGAGACATTCTCTGGAGAAAAGGCAGCCTAAACTGACTCTCAGGTATGTCCACAAATACGGAAGCAAGAAGAGAAGTCATAAAGGTAGACCAAGAAGGCTCATTAAGAGGTAGAGAACTTAGCACAGTAGCATCGATGGCAGCTCAGGACAGAAGTTTGAGAAGGGAGGCGTAGTCAGAAGTGACACATCAGGGAGAGGACGCATAGAAAAGAAGTTGGGACGCTCATGCTCACGTCTTCGCCATTATCACAGCGAGTCCAGCAGGCCTTGAAGGCTTCCTAGCCTCTATGAAGAGGCTGCGAAGAGGCTGCTTTCGCCACAATGAGGGTGTGTTTTTCTGTCACCTCATGCTCACCCCCTTTCTGTCCTAACACCTTGAACAAGTTACGTGCTACCTTCCTGCAAGTCCTTACTCTCTTTACCTTCTTCCACACCTACTTTTTCAACTTCAGAAATAATTCTTCTACCTTCTCTTTCTATCTTTGGATCGTACTCCATTTGTGCTCTTTCATCACAGTTGGGCCCTGATCATTACTCAGTAATACTTTGATTCTTATTCTATTCCAACAGCAGATGTTCTGTTCCAAATTTTCTCCAAACTCATTAAACCTCTAAAACCACACACCCACCATTGGTGATGCTCTGCTTTTCTCTCTTCTACCGAAGATCTCTTTGCTTCTTTGTGTGTCAACAAAAGTGGAGCCCGTCCTTGCTAAGGGACAGGTCACTGTTCCTTGACACCTTCATTTCTACAGTTTAATTTGCATCTTTGATATATCCGATCTGAACTTTATTGCTCACCCCTTTGCTTCAGGAATTAAGAACAGGTTTAGAACAAATAATTTAAATCTCCATGACCTCCTTTAGACAATAAATATGGCCTCTTTCCTACCAGAGCCTGACAATTTGTGAAACAAATGACCATTCTCATAGGTTTAATAGCCAGTTCATCTCATTTTCCCAGCTGGAATTGCTAATGAGCTGCAGAAGTGCACGATGACAGGCAGGAGAAGTGGCTAGGGCAGGAGGTCTTGCCATCCATGAGCAGCATGTCTGGAAATAAGCAGAAATTGTAGGAATAGAAGTCCTATCTCTTGAGGTAAATTTTCCCTGTCTCTTCTGATCTCTACTGAACCACCCTTGAGGACTATTCACTGCTTTTCACTTGGCTTTCCCTTTGGGCTGCTTGAAGAAACTGCTGGCTTTCCAATGTCAGGACTCTTAGAATGTGTACTGTTAACTACCTCAGTGAGCTTTACATTGAGCTATACATTAAAATATGTTTGTCTTTTTCAATGCATTCTACATTTCTTCTTCATCCGTAAATGTATCCTTATCTTTATCACTAAAATAGAAGTAGCACATTTTGGGAACTAATCACATAGCACATTTGCAAGATATATACCCTTACTTTGTCTAATTTCAGCCTCACACCAAACTTGTGAGGTTGTTATTATTACTTCCATGTTACAAAGAAGGAAATGGAGGTTGGGAGGGGCTCAAGCCCTTACCCAGTTGCCCCTTACGCTGTGTGGTTCCTGATCTCAGGTGGCTACTGAGTCCCTTGGTCTGCATTTCTGCTTTCCTAATTGCTTTGGACAAAAGGAAATGAGAACATGCTGGAGAAGCAATAGGCTTTCCAGATGAGTTGCTGGACTAAATGACCTTTAAGATTGCTTCAGTCTAGATGTCTCTGGTTCTCTCCTGGTTATCGTGAGACAGTATTGGTCAATCCTTGTAATTGTCCTAGCTGAGTAAGAGTAGCTGGCTAAGTGAATTGTTATTTTCAGCAATTATTTTTACTATCTTCTATTTTTATTGATTATGAAAGAAATTCCCACCCATCAGGGAAAACACAGAGGTCTGTACTAAAGAGCATGGGCCACTTTCTAATG
>NW_005327203.1:0-2369 GCF_000412655.1 Myotis brandtii | reverse complement strand
CACATACATATAACTGTGCATCATGCCCCACAGAGATCTCCAGAGACTTTACCATCCTCCCCCCGCCCCCCACGCCCCAGTGATGGGTCCACAGAGATCACGAAAATTATGCTGTAATTCCACAAGCATGCTACTCCTAATAGCCTCCGGCCAGTCCCGCTGGGAGCATTTCTTTGGGCAGGATTGCTGACCACAGGCACGTATATGTTGACTTTGACTAAGGCTGCCACATTGCTTCCTGAGTGACTGGAGCCCCCTCTCCCTCCCCCTCTTCCCCACGAAGATGTGAAGCCCTATCCTTACCCATACCTTGTAGCATTGTCCCGCTTTCCAGCAGGTGTCAGGTGACATGGTTACTTGATCTTGTATTTTTCCTCACATCTCTAAACAAATAGTGTCCTAAGAAATGTCTTGATTCAGTTAAAGGGTAGGAGGATGAGACAAAGGTGCAAAGGCAGGAATCTGCAAGGTGGGCCAGCCTGGACCATGGCGAGTGCCAGCAATCATGGGAGGTGAGGTACACAGCTTACAGGCATCTTGAAAATTTTGGAGTCACCTCTATTGTCAGGGGAGCCACTGGAGGTTTCTGAGGAGAGCCTGACAGTGGTCTAATAAAAAAAGAAATATTTGGTCTTTGTCCCGTTTCTGAGAGTGTCTTGTATATGCTAATAAGATGACTGATGGCTGGGGACTCTTAGTTTCAGAATGAGGGCTGGTGGCCAGAAAGACCAATCCATGGATAGAGGTTTGGAATTTTCAGCTTCCCTTCAACCTCCTGGGTTGGGAGAGGGACCAGAGATTGAGCTAGCCACCAAGAGCCAATGATTTAATCAATTGTGCCTTTGTAACGAAACTTCCATTAAAAACCCCTAAGTGATGGAGTTCAAAGAGCTGCTGGGCCAGTGAACACGAGGTGCTGGAAGGATGGTATGCCCAGAGAGGGCATGGAAACCCACACACCCCTCTTCCTCCCACCATACCTTGCCCCATGCATGTCTCCCATTTGGCTGTTCCTGAGTTGGATCCTCTATAATACACCAGTAATAGTAACTAAAGCACTCTCCTGAGTTTCATGAGTCATTCTAGTGAACTGTCAAACCTGTGGAGGTTTGATGGCTGATTGGTCAGTAGCACAGGTGGCCCAGGACAGGCAACGAGCATCTGAAGTGGGGGCAGTCTTGTAGGCCTGAGCCCCTACCTTGTGGGATCTGATACCCACACCAGTGGTTGAATTGTCAAACACCCAGTTGGTGTCTGCAGGGAATTGGTTAATGTGAGGAAAACCTCTCAGCGACATAGAAGAATCAGAGTTTGGGAAGATGAGCAGAAATGGATGGAAGGAGAAGATGCCACAGAAGAGGCTGGGAGAAGAGGCAGGGCAGTAGTGTAGGTGTGAGATGCTGAGAACTGTTTTCTGGAGATGGGGAAAGAAAGGCTGAATTGAGGGGAGCCAGCCTCAATAGGCCGGCAGCATGGCCTGTGGCTAAAAGAATAAATTCCCCTGGTGATTCTGTCTAGAATCAAGTCCTCTCTCTGCCACTTAGAATCTATGGACTATGAGCAGGTCATTTAATCTCATGAACCCTCCCTTTCCACATGTGAAAGGTGGGTATGATGATAGTCATCATCCCAGAGGTTTAAAGGAGATGATGACACGTGTTAAGTGCTTTGCACCTTGCCGGCCCACAGTAAGGGATCATGAAATGCTGACCATGCTCACCTTCTCTTGGCAGGAGTGGCTCAGGAGAGGGTGTAATCAAGAGATGACTAAGAGGGTTCAAGCCAGGGGCAACGGGAGAGTCAGCAGACTTTGACACTACTGCACAGGGGCACGGATTCTTCTAATGAAGCTTACCCCCTGACAGCTAATGCCTGCTATTTGCAGCACAGAGATGGGATCTGAAGGCTTTTCCTGGGCTTACCGGACATGATTGGACACCTGTGTGGCTGTGACAGTGAGGGGCAGTGGAAAAGGATTTGAACACCCAGGTTTACAGCGGCCTCTTCCAACTCATTAGTTGTGTGAGTTTGGGCAGTGGATTCCTTGTCTATAAGATGAAGGAACTGGAGAAGGTGGTCTGTTGCATGTCATTCCTCAGCATTTCAGCCCCTGCCCAGCCCTCTGTCTTGCTTCTAATCTGCCAACATAACGTGGGACTCAATTTGACACCCAGGTCTAAGTTTGCTTGACAACTCTCTTATTTATCCCTCACGGTTACTTTCATGGCAGCTGTTTCCTTGTGGAGAGGTGGTTTGGGTCTTCTCCCATTGTTTCCAGATAAAGAGGGTCCCGGATATTGAATGGAGTGTTACTCTATTGGTAATAGAAAATGATGGCCTAAGGCAGTGGTCGGCAAACTCATTAGTCA
>NW_005327202.1:0-2368 GCF_000412655.1 Myotis brandtii | reverse complement strand
ACCAAGTACAACACCGATACACTTTGTTAACATAGTAATGTCAGGACAGTTTGCAGGTAAGAATTTCAGAAAACAGCACCCCAGTCAGGAAAGCAATGTCCCGTGGAGGGTACCGGCAGCAGGATACCCTCCCTCAAGTATGTCATGGGTAAAAGATATCAGCAGGATTCTGCACCAGGAGAACATGAAAGGCCCATTCTTGATCATTGATGAGACAACCCTAATGAATGCCCAGGGATACCCGGATGGGGAATGAGGGTGGGCAAGACTTCAAAGAGGCTGAGATCCTACAAATGAAGACAGGGCTAAAGTCTTACAGCTGCAAGTTAGCATTCATAAACCAGAAAAAAATTTAACATTATGGTTAAAGCAACTTTAGTCATACCTTTCATGTATAAAATCATCAAAAGCACCTAGACTCACTTCTGCCTGAAATAGATACTAAATAAATGTTATTATGTGTGCAGTTGAGGACAGAGCATGGAATAGACCAGGTCTGATATGCAGACCGTACACACCAGAACCAGAACGGCTGCACCAAGTGCTTACAACTGTCCCCTCTGAATGGTGCCTGTGCTATTCTGTTCATTGTTTTGAATATCGCCCCTGGGTGAGACACTAAGAAGTCTGAGATGACCCCACCCTCTCCTCTGGTGATTTTTAAAGCCATTTTGATTGGTCCAAAAGCCTGCAGGCGCAGCAACCTCCTCTTGTCCCCACCCTCTCTCTTACCTCCCATCCACACTGCACCAGAACAGGTACGTCTTAAACCCAGTTCTCTTCGGTCCTCTCATGAAAAAACTCAACATCTGTGACTTGGTTATAACGCAGCTCATCTTGTGTAGTGTTTTGTAAGTTTTGCCCTTAGTGTGGGTGCTGGTCCATCTGACAGTTGTTCTGTGAAGAGCGGGGAAGGGTGTTTTACAGCTCGGCTGCTGGGAAGCACAGATGTTGTAGACTGTGTTCTGGAGAGGTGGTAAAGGCTGCAAGAAAGGTGGGACAGCATTAATTATCTTCCTGCAGCTGTTCATTAGCCCACAGACACCTCATCTCGCCATCTTCAGGACTGACAGCCACACGATTCCAAAGCAAAACCAGAGATTAGAAGGAGGAGGGAGGAACTATCTGAAGGTTAAAATGGGAAGCAACATGCAGAACAGCTTGAGAGGAGAGAGGAGAAGCCCTATTTCGGCTTCCCCGAGCCCCAGGTGATCCTGCAGACCCGAGGAGGTAGCCTAAGGGCTCAGTCCCGTAGCACAGCAGTGAATTCCAACACAGGCAGCTAGTGAAGCTCCTTATCCAGTTGCTGGAAGACCAGCCATACAGGTTTAAGGGAACAGGGTGCAGGGGCATTTTCCTTTTTAAATGTTAGCTTTCAAATGTCAATGAAAGATGCTGATTTGACAGCCCTGTAAACTCAGATGCTGAACCAGTTCAGCATGAGTAGAGGCACAATTTCATCAGTGATCTAAAGAGAACATATCAGACCTCACTCAGTTTGACCTGAGGAGATCTCACCTAAGCTCCATGTCATTTTACTTTACACAAAGAAAATACAAACAATAGCCTGGAACACTGCTGGAGCAATGTGGACACCAGCACCCAGGAGCGTCAGCCTGTCTGTCCTGTCGCCAAGCACCTGGTTCTGAGACAGCACAATTATGTCAATGCCTTCATTCTCCACAGAGGCTGTTCCTCTTCCAAGCAAGCGCCTTTCTAGCTTCACAAATGACGTCCAACCCCCATCCCTTCATAAACCTTGAAGTTAAGGTGGAAAGACAGATACCTCTTCTTCTCTAAACCTGTGCCATATACTCTTGTTCCTCTTGTGCCCCAATTAAAAGGGAACCAAGAGGATAATCTGGTATGTAGTACAGATTATGAGTCTCCATCTGAGCAAACCTGGTGACCTTCAAGTGAAGCATGACCTGTGCTCCCTGGCCGTGGCTTGTAGGCAACTACAGCCAGATGTGGGTGAATGGTGCCCTTCCCTGGCATTTCATGGGAATTTCCACAGGGTAGGATACGGCCCCAACCTGTCAGGCCTCCTGCTGGTTCCCAGGACTGGAGACTGTCCACTGGGTAACATGTGCTGGTTCCCCTGGGAACAGGAAGCAGGGAGCAGGGCTCTGTCCTACCCTGCCTCCTCTTGCTTCCTGCAGGCCCATCACGCTAACCCTCTTCTCGCTGAGACAGTCACAACACAGATAGCCACGTGGGTGTCTACCGGCCACATCCTGCCCACACACACCAGTCAAGGACAGTGTTTCCCAGCTGTTTCTGTGATGGATGACCATGTTTGTAGTCTTGGTCTAAGTGCCACCACATGCCCAGTGGTTCTCAGCCTTCCTAATGCCGAGACCCTTTA
>NW_005327201.1:0-2367 GCF_000412655.1 Myotis brandtii | reverse complement strand
AGGTGGTTACTCTGTGGAGTCCTGAGCTAAGTGCTAGAGAGAGAGAGAAATGGATTGGAAATGGATTCTTTCTCTTAAGGGACCTTTCCTTGAAGCAGCTTAGAGGCTTGTGGAGGAGCCTGACCAGATTAAAAAAAACACACAAAATAAAATGTTATCAGTCCTAAGATATTTACTGGATCTCTCTGCTTGCGTGACTTCTCTTCATTTTACTATGTGCCAGCCTGTCTTTTATAACCCCCTTTCCTAGACATGCTTAGGTTAGAGCAACCTTAGAATTACTGCCAGGGCATCCGTAGAAATAGATGAGGGAGAAGGGGTAGGAGGGAAACTCTTAACTGATCAGGGGGCTCAATGGAGGATTTCACTAAATGGTTAGCAGTGGTTCCTGACATGGAGATCTTCAAAGGCAGTTATTATTTCCAACATTCTTATGCAAGCAATGCAACTATCCATTTGTTGCACATAAAAGCTATGCCTATGAAGTTCAATATTTTTGGTCTACTACAGAAATGTTTAAAAACATGAGATCCATGTAGGACATTTTAATAATAAAAAGAGTTCTAGGTGGTTAAAAATCCAGAAGCTACTGTTTTCCAGGTTGTGAATAATGCTAAGATTTCATGGATGTTTCTGGGAATGGAGAATAGAAAGCTTTTTGAACTATATCTAAAGAGCTTAGAATTTAATTCTGTGCTGTAGTTTACATTGGAAAAATTAAAAATTCTAGAGGAATGTCTAAAAGGCACCTAACATCCTTAAGCAGCATGATCTTCATGGGCTGGCCTTGTCTCTCTCTCTCTCTAGCTAATGCTTTCACCCACCCTAATAACACTTACCATTACCAAAACATTCCCAGCAGTTTCATGCTCTGTGCTTTCTGTCTGAAATGTTCTCTCAGTCTTATTCGAACTCTTCATTTGTTCCTAGAATTCCAGCTCAGATAGCACTTTTTCTACAAAGCCTTTTCTGCTCCTCAAAGTAATCTCACCAAATCTTGATGCTTTGTTGAGGAGGCTGCTTACCACAGCAGATGGCGAATTCTACAGGGCAGGATCTCCAGCCACTGGAGCAAGGTCTGACCCAGAGTGGGTGCCCACCAAAGTGTTTATTAAATTAGATTGAAATGAATCATCCAGTGTCTTTGCAGAGATCTTCAAGTAGAAGGTAAAGGAGCAAACATTGAATTTCTCAGTCCCAGGATTAGTCATATCTTCAATGTCTGTTATTTCAATTATGCAAAGAGAATGTCAAAACAAAGAATAATCACAGTGTGATGACTAAATTCTGGGGAAATCATATTGTACTTGGGGATTTGAAACTTAGGAACAAAGTGGGTTGCACACTGATAGGGAAATGATTACCAAGTACTTTGTTTTTTTGCCTCGAGGTAATGGTAAAAGACCCATCAGTGAGGCATTTAAAATGACACAAAGAGTTGAGTATCTGTCAAAATTTAATGGGCATTTGAATCACCTGGAGATCTTGTCAAAGTCCATGTTTTGGTAGGGCTAGGGTAGGGCCTGAGAACTTGCATTTCTAACTAGCTCTCAGTTGATATCTATACCTCCATGGAGGACCACTCTTAAAATAAGAATTCTTCATGGATGAAAAGATTGGCTCAACTCTCAATAGCAATGCTATAATCATTTTAATCCCAGATAGTCACTCAGTTATATATGTAACAAGCACATAAATTCAGTCTTGGGTTTTTTGTCTTCCTACCTTGTGATTCAGATATCATCCTTAAATTTTTCTCTCTCTATAAGTCTGATCTCGTACATGATTAAATATAAATTGGTTGCTAGGAGAAACTGTAAATGAGACTTCACAGTAGGAATAGATAGAAAACTTAGCTGTTAGGTAGTCAAGTGAGAAGAATAGAAAAGTAAATTATTAGCTAGCTTTATTCCTATTCATCACATAACTTTTAAGAATAACAGGATATCAATTAAGTGCTAGATATCATCTTCCTCCACATTAATTGTGATAATTGACACTGCATTGCTTAATCAATCTTGTTATACACTAATTAAATAACTGTGATTTTTTTCGAAGATGAAAGACTAATCATTTACCAACTGATAGCAGTCAATGCATGCTCTAAAATTTCCTCCTTTGGATGAGAAACCTGTTTCTTGTCCAATCCTATGAGACCAGGAAGCTGTAAAAGATGAAACACCAAAGATAAGAGAATGTCACCTGTTCAGTTACTAGTTCCAGGATCAAAATGGTGAATATAAAGTGGATCTAGCTACCTTGAAAATAATAATAGTAACAATTATAATAATAGCAAGAAATGTAAAATTTTAAAAATAAAGTGAGTCAAGCCTATAGAGCAGTGATGGCGAACCTATGACACGCGTG
>NW_005327200.1:0-2367 GCF_000412655.1 Myotis brandtii | reverse complement strand
GTTAGGTGGAGAGTATAATAATGGTGTCTGTCAGCTCCTCAGTTTCTGGGGAGCATTTCAAATACTCTAGGTTAGCCCATACTTTAGGTTAGCAAATGAATCTCCTTTCTATATAGTATATAGGTATTTTTCGAACTGCTGTTCCTTTTTGTTTTGTTGTTGTTGGGTCTGGGGTGAGGCCACACGTGAACCCTTTAAGAGGGGAGTCCCAGTTTCCTATAGCGATGTGGGTCCCTCAGATGTCAACTCCACTGGTGTTCTCAGCCATATATTTTTGAGGCTCATCTCTTCCCTCCAGCTTTCAGGGATTGGGCAGATGTGGGGCACCAACCCTCCCTGTTTGGAAGAAGCACCTGTCTGGTGAGAACCTTCCCTATTGCGTGTTGCCACTCCAGGGGTAGGGTCGTTGCTGCTTCTTACCATATCTTTGTGGTTCTTTTATCTCTTCTTGTAGTTTTCAGATCATTTTTAGAGGCAAATGCCACGTATGTAGCTGTAAATTTGGTGCGTCTGTGGGAGGAGGTGAGTTTAGGATCTTCCTACACTTACTTGCATCTTCTTCCTTCAACTCTTTCTGATTTTTAATAAAGAAGAGGCTGAGGTGATTGCACAGTGACAGATTGTGATGGTGACCTTTCAACTATTCTCCCAGGAAATAAACACTTTACCATCCAAAACTAGTATTTTTTTAATCACTAACAATCGCTGTAACTATGAAAATCTTTCACTCCCCTAGTTTTCAATTTTAAAATATCAAATCTCAGAGGGATTTGTTTTATCATCTCTAAGGTGCTGCTTGGAAAAAGAAGTGACAGCTTTTGAGTTATAAGACATACATCTGATGCAGGCCTGTCAGTCATCCAGCCCCTCCATCAAGAATAAAGACAAATACTCAAATTCTGGGATCATCAAGCAACCTCAAGAAATGGAAATTCAGACTGTCATTTTGGTGGTTCTGCTAGTTTGCACTGGTCCTCTTAAAACCCACTTTGTCCCAAACATTGGAACATGTTAACACATATTAGTGACATGCATTCCTATTCTCTGCTGTTCACCGCAGAAGTGAAAGAGTTAACAATATCCTGTAAGATGTTGCTCTGAAATAATTTGCATTCCAAAAGAGAGCAGAAAGTTATGGGGGGAAATTATATCCTTCTTGGCATGTTTTCAAGCTAAATTTGGGAGACCAGAAAAATCTGAATAAATTATAAAGCCTACACCAAACACCTTAGAAAGTGATTTAAACCGAACCCAATTTTTTAAATGTTCTCAAATGACTATTTGACACTTTGACTTTTGTGTGTTAACAACATTCAGCACTGCTCTTTTTAATTACTGAATTTCTCTGCATTAAAATTAGATCATAAATACTTTTTTTTTCAAAAGGGAAAGAAATAGACCAAAAGAATGAGACCACATAGGAAATTGCAAGATGGATAATTTACTCATAGGAATTATAACTGTTTGAACTATTTGACTCTAGGATAACTCTCTCTCAGTGTTTCTCTATCTCTCTCTTTCTGTCTCTGTCTATATCTCTGTCTCTCTATCTCTGTCTCTCTCTCACACATACACTCAGTTATATATATAACTAAGACTTTATATATACATAAAATCTATTGCTGAAAATAGAGACCTGAAAGGATTTATATTCTTAACAGTCCAGAAAAATAGATTAAACCCTTACTCTCAATTTCTTGAACACCTTTTATATAAACTACTTTAAAAGCCAAAGAAGAGAAAAAGAAGAAATATATAAAGAAGCATGAGGAGGCAGAGGAAGAGGAGAAGGATAAGGAGGTGAAATAATGCAGGCCCTACATGACAATAGACTCTACAGTGATAATAGTGAGCAAGACACATGAAGCCTGTGCTGCCATGGAACATGTAGACCAGCAGCTATTTAAAATGTGTTCAAAATGACTTGTTTACTTAGTAAAACTTTCACTCAAAGGCAATGGGCCTTGGGTGTCCTGTGCCAACTCCCTGGCAACTTCCCTCCCCTTCCAGTCGATTTGAACACTGACTTTGAAGAGCAATTTCATATAGATTTGCAGAGCAGGCTGTGGATCCTTGACACCCCTTTTCCACTTCCCCTCTCCTTGCCTCCAAGTTGCTCTACTGCTTTGTGTCTTAATTTTAAAGCAGGAGTTGTAGGTATGGACTGTGAATTCCCATGTGCCAAAAAGGACTCATCAGAGGTCAGCTGACCCTTGAACAACACAGGCTTGAACAGCATGGGTCCACTTATATGTGAATAGGTTTTCAACAAATGTACCCTCTGTATCCCTGATATTCACACCCACAGGTTCAATCAATCTTGGATCAAAACCAGTATTTTTTAAAAATATATTTTTATTGATTTCA
>NW_005327199.1:0-2364 GCF_000412655.1 Myotis brandtii | reverse complement strand
AAAAAAACCTTATAATTTTCAGTGTCATGTGTTAGGTAAAGTGTCAGGGGAATGAGACTATTGAGTCATTACTTGACAGAGACCATGGTCTAGTTAGGGGCAAGATTAATTCATATGTAATTGTTGAGTGCTTTCTATGGATTAACTAATATATGTTCACAACAATTCTATGAAGCAAGAATATTACCATCCTCACTCCCATTTTTACAGATAAAGCAATTGAGGCTTTGACCATTTAAGTAACTTGCCCAAAGTCACACAGCTAGGAAATGGGTAGCCAGGATTTGAACTCAGGGCTTTAGACTCCAGAATCCACAAACTTGACATTGAATTATATGACCTCCTAACTCTAATACAAAGTGAGCTCTTCTCAGTATCAGAGGAATTGCTAAAGTTCTGCTGGGGTTCAGCAGCCAGACTTGGCCAGTTTTCTGGTGTTAATAATTTTCTCTGGAGAGATGATTCTCAGCAGGAGAAAGCAGGGATGCCTTCCTGGAGGTAGCGCTTCTAAACCAGGGTTTCTCAATCTGGGCACTATGGACATTTTGGATCAAGTAAGTTTTGCTATAGGGACAGTCTTGTGCACTGTAGGAGCTTAAGCTGCATCCTTGCCTTCTACCCCACCAGCCTCTCCAGTTGAGACAACCAAAAGTGTCTCCTGACATTGCCAAGTGCCCCTTGGATGGCAAAATCACCCTGATTAAAAACTAATATCCTAAATGTTGGTGTGGGGTTGGAGAGAGAGGAACATGGGCTGGGACAGCGGACAGCTGGGTTCTCATGCCAGTGGGTCCTGTGTGATTCTGGACCAGACATTTCCCCTCTCTGGGCCTCAGTTACCTCTTCCAAAAAGTAAGGTGGCTGGTTGCAGGAGGTGGTCCCTAAGGATCCTTTCTCTCTAGCAGCCGGAGATTGGCCCTGGAAGTGTGATCCCCAGCTCCAGCTGCCTTTATTATGCAGTGCAACGACACCCGCACCTTCTGTGAGCCTGTTGTCCCTGCCGGCAAGCTGGCAGCAGCTGGTTCTGAGCTGAGCTCAGGGCTGGGCTGCCACTGCTTCCCAGGGCAGGTGTGTGAAGGGCTCTTGGTGTTGCTTTCCACAGCAACACCCGGGTGACATTCCTAATTATAGTCAGGAAGAATAGGGCTCACGAGGTGGCTAAGGCTCAGGAGGTGGGGACTAGGCATTCTTGGGTGTGAGAAAACAATTAACACCAGAAAACTGGCCAAGCGGGGCTGCTGAAGTCATTTCCTGAGGTCCTAGTGGAAGAAGTTGGACCCTCCCATTTCTTTAGAGGAAACTCAGTTCTCGCCTTCACCTTTTGTCCTGGGAACCAAACAGATGTTCCATAGGGGAGTGGAAGGCCATCATGGGCTTCATTTGGCTTTAAAATTTAGGATTGTGGCAGATAATTGCCTGGTGGGGGTGCTGAAGGGTTCCTCCCATAGTATTGAGAGTTGCTTCACTGTGTGGAAGGGTGGGATCCCATGAAGGTCAACTGGCAGCAGACCGTATGACCTCAGGCAAGTCCACCAATCTCTCTTGGTCTCAGTTCCATCATCTGTACAATATAAATGTCAACAATAACAGTCTCTAGGATTGCTAAGGGTTACACAGCTGTATAGGAGTTAAGCAATTATAGGAGCTGATACAGGTAGCTCTGCACACCTGTAGATGGGGAAGAACAAGCACAGAGCCTCCAAACTGTGGCCAGCCTTTGCCATGCACTGCCCTTGATCCTTGGAGGAAAGGATTCTTAAGCCTTGTTTTATAGATGCAGCTCAGGAAGGCTGAAGCTATTTGTGCAGCATCTCTCAGTACATGATGAAAAATGCTTCAAGCTCTGGAAGCAGGATTCCTACCCGGATTCCAAAGCCTGCATCCTGTCCTCGTCTGTGTGTGAAGCTATGGGTTGTGCTCCCAGAAATTCCCTCCCCCAACTCTGAGGGTCTGCCACTCACTCCCCCAGTCTGTCCATCAGAGCCTGGAATGTAAGTCTCTGAGTGTCTGTTGTTTACCATGGGCCTCTATCAAGAAGACAAAAAATAACATTGCATGTGGGTGAGGGGATGAGCCGATAAGGAGGCAGTGATGGAGAAAGGGACATCTGATAGGGGGCTGGGGAGCTGAACTGAAGCACAGATGGGTGGGCTGGGGGCGGGCAACGGGAAGATAAGGGGATGGAGGAGATGAAAGAGAGAAGCCCTCCCGGGTGAAGGTGGAGAGGAGGAAGATACGCTGCAGGGTGAGGGTGGCCCATGAGGATAGGGATGAGGGCATTAAAGGAGAAGACGAAGGAGATAGAATAGAGTGGGATGGAGGGAGATGGACTCAGAGAGAGACAATGTGGTAGTGGTGCTCTGA
>NW_005327198.1:0-2363 GCF_000412655.1 Myotis brandtii | reverse complement strand
GAATAATGCCTCACAAAGGGCTTACAAGGATTAAAGAGTTTTGCCTGAATCATTGTTGATTACTAGGAAAATCTTATAAACTGTCTTTCCATATTTTAGCTCAGACTCTGACTCATAGCTCATCACTGACCGACCTTAATTGCAAGGGTTTTTGGGCAACAACCATGTTATTTTAGGTTTTCTTTGTGCTGATGTATGCAATGAAGCCTGGAGGTCACATAATGTGTACAACGAGGTCATTAGACAAGTATCCAAACCACTCTCGGGCTGCTTCCTGGCAAAAGCCTGACAAAAAGGTGCATCCCAGTTGGGAAGATGGGATGAAAAGAAGCTACAAGATGAGATTGGGGTGTTCGCAGTGAAGTAGGGAGAATAAATTAAGGTGGTAAAAAGGATTTTTGTAGGCTTAACAAAAGCCAGACACCAAAGACCATGTAATAGTAAAGGTTCAGTATTTATTCTTGCTTACAGTATTGAGTGCTGTTTTCTTTCTCTAATCCTAAAGAGCTTTGTTAGAAACATTAACTCTGTGTCTACCACATCAGTCATTGTCACCCAGATCTTACTGTATTCTATCTCCGCTATAGCGCCAACATTTTTCTGTCGATTCAGCGTATTTTCTTTTTGTTCTCTTGGATATAAAAGTGTTACTCTTTTTCATGCTTTTGTTACCCTGTCTAAATTCTGTTCTGTGGTATCTTCTCTCTTCATTTTACATCTTTTTTCCCCCTGTTAATAGGTATACTTTTTGACTCCAGAGGAAAATTAAGGCTGTAAACTGATTAAAGACATATTATTTCTTCTGTAATGGTTGTGCACTGAGCATTCCAGTAAGCAGGTTTTTGTGTTTTTTGTTTAATGTCATTAGGACTCAGGCCTAAACAAAGGGCAGTAATCAGCAACATCTACATCTTCTCTCTGTGTTTGGACCCAGCTGTAACTAGGATTTTTGTACTGACCTCATCGGGGAAAGCTGGCTGTTTAGCAAATTTGGCCAACCCTACCCTGAACCAAAAGAGTTTGTATAAAATATGTCGGCTGTGTACCAGAAGACCAGATGATTGCCTGGCCCAGAAGGAAGGATTGTTAGCGATGATGACCTCCTGTTTCCCAAAAAGACGATGCTATGACCTCCCCCACTGCTATCCTCTGGCCATATCTGATTCATCTAATGGCTGTGTTGGAAACAACATGCTAATGGACCGTAGGCAAAGTGCAGTTTTCAAAATCATGGATGCTTATTGTTTGTCGATGATGTTTTCACAAATGTATTGAATTGGTAACATGCCATATTTTCAGTGAAGTCACTTATTATCCTTTTGTCTCTGTTCCTCTCATTAGATTTCATCCAGACATTCCCAGAAAAAGGAGTTCCTTGTATATCAGTTCTTCATTGTCATCAAAGATTTACCATGTTCACCATGGTTTACATAGAAATCTCAAAGGTCTTTTCAAAGTTTCCAGTGATTTTTTTATAAGTATATGTTTTTAATACACCTTCTTTAAAAAAATTCCACAGATTTCATAGCTTCTTTTAAATTATTGAAGTTTCTATTGAGCTGTCATTAATAGGGTTAAAATCTACTTTTTTGTTGTCTTCTCAGATTACTGCATTTTCTACATCTCTTACTGAAGGACAAAGTGTAAAAATTCCAGTGATTTTTTATTTTATTTTCAAGATTCTGTATACCATAAATGTTAGAAACCTCTCTTTATGGTTTTATGTAGGGCTAGAAAAATAATTCCTCAATACAAAAAGAGGTTCATGGAGATTTTCTTAAATATGTCTTTTAACCTCTTTAAAATTTTATATAGCTTTTAAAAAGTATTTATTGATTTAATATTAATGCACTGCATATTAATATAAACAACATATACTATTGTTTTGAGGTAAGATTTGAGCTCCTGGGCCTCCTGAGTCATTCTAATGATGGACAAAACATGGAAATTAAATATTATGTGCTCTGGTTTATCATATCTGGGTCTGAAAACAAAATATGAGATTTTTTTTAAACCTTGGAAGTTTGCCCAATTTTGATGGTATTGTTTACTTGGTTTACTAATTAACACTCACATATACAAAATCAAAGATTGTTCTTTACTTCTTTGTGATTTTCCTAGATAGCAAAACTTTTTTGTCTAAGAAGCAGTTTATTTTGACCTTAATATATATTTGATTATTTAAGGGGAAAAAAGTTTCTCATTTATGAAAGAGTTGTTTCTTAATTTTATTAATCATGTTTGATTATTTTAAAATGTTTTCTTGTTACTTTGATTAAAAAAGAAATCAAATATTGTTTGAAAGTCATCCATGACCCAGTCTTAATGATCATTTCTACATTTCTCTGAAAACTTATTTATTT
>NW_005327197.1:0-2361 GCF_000412655.1 Myotis brandtii | reverse complement strand
AAAAAAATATTTTACATAACCTTGGCCATGGAGATTAAGAGGTGAGGCTAATAAAAAGGGAAATTCTGCCATTTGCAACAACATGAATGGCATTATGCTGAGTGAAATAAGAGAGACAGAGAAAGACAAATATTGTAGAACTTACTTTATATAAAACCTAGAAAAAAATTCCTAGAAACAGAGAACAGATCAGTGGTTGTAAGGGTGTAGGAAGTTGGAAAAATGGGTAAATGTGGTCAAAAGGTACAAAGTTCCAGTTATCAGATAAGTTTTGGAGATCTAATATACATCATGGTGACTGTAGTTAACAATACTATATCATACATGTGAAAGTTGCTGACAGAGTAGATCTTAAAAGTTCTCATTACAAGGAAGAAAATGTGTAACTGTGAAGTGATAATGTTAACTAAACTTATGGTAGTGATCATTTTACAATAGATAGAGATATCAAATCATTATGTTGCACACCTTAAACGAATACAATGTCATATGTCAATACTATCTCAATAAAACTGAAAAAAGAAAAAGAGGGGAAGCTAGACTCGATAAAGATTAGGTGGTAGAAATTATGGGCCTGATGACTTGATGGGGAAGATGCAGGAGAAAGAACCCCTGCTCAGGTCTGTGGCTTGGAGGACTGTATATAATGAAATGCAGATTCACGAAAATACTGACCCCATGAAGACTGGCCATCCATTAACATTAAGCCTTGGGATCCAACTTTCCAACTCCGCTTAAAAAAAATACATATGGGTGGTTTTAGTCACCTTTCAATATTTATAGAGGGTTTTATGTGACTAACCATTCCATTCACAAAGGCATCCTGCAGCCCCCAACCCACCCACCCACACCGCATCTGCTCTGCGTGGGTTATTTATGACACAGCTGTTTTAGCAGTTGGGATCCTCATGCTGCTCTGTCACAACACAAAACAAACAAATCCTCTCCACCATCTCGGCTCCACTTGATTTCCAGCTCAATAAAGTGAAGCATCGAGGAAAAGGCCTCATGGCCCATGCGCGCCCATAAATAACAGAGCTCAGGTCATTCTTGAAGCAATGAAATTCTCATGGTGACATTTTATCTCTGGAAAGTGGTTTTTTAGTGGTGACAGAGTCCATCTGAAACAACCCTGGCATTCATGTGTTTTTGTGTTTGTGAAAGATATCCCTGCAGGATATCCTCTCTAAGCTTTGCAGCTGTTGATAATGGGTCTCTGCCCAAGCGTGGATTTATTCTGCAAACACATTTATCATCCATCAAACATATTGGTTGGCAAAGGTTTTGTATATTCCGTGACTTGTAACATTCTTGCTCCTAAGTGTTCTGAAACCACCGAAACACACTCGTATTGTTCTTGCTCACCCTTAAAGCAAGAACTGAAAGGCTGACTTTGTCTGGGAGGGGATAGGATTAAACTGTATTTACGCTGAATCCACAGTGTGTAGGGAGCATGACGCTGTTTTCTAGATGAATCAGCTGATTCTTTGTGCTTTACAAGCCGGTGGAGGCATTAGTTAATGAAAATGTAAGAAAATCACTCATCTAACCAACACTAGACGGAAAAGAAAGGAAAACAAAGGAGCAAACTGAGACGACAAGACAGACAGATATATCACCTTCCGTAGATGGCGCTTTGCTCACTCACTGCAAACCTACCCTAGGAGCTGTTTCCGGAGAGATGGGCAGATGTGCCCCCGGAGTTCTAAGTCAAGGAGGAAGCTTGCCAGGGTGCTGCCTGAGTCCCTGTTTTCAAGTCATTCCCAGCAGGAAAGAACAGGGAATGGCCCTTGGGGGATATCAGGCTGTTCCCAGCAGCATCTTTTTAAACCAAAGGATCCAGGTGAAACTGGATCCAGTGCCAAATTGAACAGAACTTACTTTGGCTCAGAAGATCATGCCCAGAGCTAAATCAGAACCAACCTGCACTGCAAGGGAGTGTGAAATTCTACAAGGCTAATACTGCTGGCGTGCATTCCTCAGCTCACAACTCACTCCAGATGGACAGGAAACCGTGGGTTGAAACTTTGCTATTACTTTTGACTTTTTTTCTCTTCTGGAAGCACGAGAAGCTTTCCATTTCTTTCAAAATACATGAAGAGGATTCAAGCTGCTTATTTAATTTCTTTTGGTTACACTGATCTCTTTTTTCTAACCTTTTTCCTGCTTCATGATACTTATCACTCTTTAACTCATTTTTCCATCTCCTTTGTTATGTCCCTTCTCTATTCTGTCTCTTTCAAGTTCTACATTTTCTCTCTTCTCTATCCGACTCACTCCTTCCAAGACTTTCTCTCATTTGAGGTTTTAATGTTTTTACTCCCAGCAAGTTAGATAAACCTGAAAAATTACCACATTCAG
>NW_005327196.1:0-2361 GCF_000412655.1 Myotis brandtii | reverse complement strand
TATCCTCCCCCCCCCCACCCCACCCCTCCTCTGGAGAGCCAAATGTTAAACCTGTGTAGCAACCTGTTGGCCAGCACCCTGCAGTGGGACTGTCCTAAGTTCAAGTGCTTTATTAGAGGAGAGCCAAGTACTATGTGATCAAGGGGAAGAGACATTTGCTTGGCCCCTGTTGGGTCGGAAAACTCTCAGAGTTGGTGAACTGAGTCTCAGAGCTAGAAATGAACTTAGAGGACAGGCATGAGGAGAACCATGGACTTGCTCACAATCACAGACTTTGCCAGTGGCAAAGTAAGTTTGAGAACCCCATTCCCTGGCACATGTCACACTGGCACACTGGCCTCCTTTATAATCTCCTGGCCCCTGGGGTACCCCGTTCTTCTTCCTGGTTCTCATGGGCTCTGCAGATGTTCTCAGCTTCTCTCTCCAGGCCTTTCCCAGGAGGGGGCAGGGAGGAAGGAGGGGGAGAAATGGACAACATCCACATGAGCCTCCATTGGAGGGCATTCTGAGGCAACATCTGCCACAGCTGGGCTCCCAGCCACCCAGACACCCTTCAGTCACGCTCTGACAGATGTATCCTAATAAATCAGTTCACAGCAGGAAAGGACTTGGAGAGTTTCAAGTCTAGTGAAACCAGATCTGGTCTGGATGGATGGAGAGAAACAATGTCTGAGAGCACCAGGAGGGGCAGGTCCCCAGCCAGACCTGGGTGCTAGTGCTCTGAGGGGAGCCTGAGAGCCTGCTCCCCAGTGAGGATCTTCCTACACGCCCCCTCCACCCAGGGTACTCTCTCATCCTCTCCATCCTCACCTGGACTTTTGAGCTGTTGACTCAGATGGGCTGCATGTGTGAGGGCAGGCAGCTGTCCAGTACTTGCCCAGGTTCCTAGACCTGCAGCTTTGAGTCAGTGTGGCAGCCATTGGAAGGCTGCAGGGCAGGGTGAGTTGCTGTTGATGGGGTTGACAGTTTTGGGCATAGTTCACCTGTTGACTGGCTGGAGGAATTTGAAGCTTACCATTCTTCTCACCAGAGTTGGGCATTAAGAAGACCTGTGGTTTTCCAAACAGACATTCAGACATGCACTGACTTACTTTCATGGAGCAAAGAATCCAAATATCTCCTTCTCAAGAGCTTCCCTTCTTGGCCACCATATTTCCTTTTCTTCTGGATCATGACATACAAGGGCTCTTCATTAACCTCTTTTAGTGAGGTGTCCCAGTGTCTCTAGTCCAGGTCCCCACACCATGAGGGCAGTGTGTAAGGTTATTTCTATGGTCTGATTCAAATCTCTTTAACTATGGCCACAGAACATGCTTTCTTATGATGGGTTGAAAAGACCACGAGTCTAGGGTAGCTTGCTCCTGCTCATATAATTTTTATTTCTCAGCTCCAGAGGAAAACTTAAGTCTTATTTCCATTCAATCTGTGGACTGCCACTTGTGCTGTTGGGGGAGTGGTGCAGGGGAGAGGTGGGTCATTCAGGTCTATGGGCATGTAAGATGGGACTGCTGAGCCTTGGATCTGGAAGGCAGGGCCTGGGGCCCAGGGTCTAGGAGTCCAGAGAGATGGCTAGAACATCATTGGAGAGTCTGTTGGGAGCACTCTTTCCTGGGCAGAGCCAGCTCACTGTCTGTCCTCTTATTGATGTGTGGACTCCAGGCCACTGCTTTCTAGCCAGGAGCCACATGAAACAAACCTGTCTTGTTACTCACTTCCTCGCCAGCCTACTGGGAGCTGATCGCCGCCAGTGAGAGGCCAGATGCCAGCAGGTGAATGGTGGCCCCAATGGAGGCTTACCTCACCCGGCTGGCATCAGGACTGACTCAGAGGACAGGGTCTCATATCACTGCTGCCTGTGCTCCCCTTGGCAGTTACCTCTTGGAGGACAGACCAGGCCAAGCTCTGCCACACTTACATAACAAGACCCGATTGAGCCTGGTGTGCCCGCACTGGCGAAGTCCAGGAATAAAGGCTGTTGACTGATAAAGATTTGAAATGCAATTTGTGGGGTGGAAAATGGGCAGGTCTGATGGCAGCAGGTATTGCTAATGACAGTAAGGGGCAAGAACTTTGTAAAGGCCATCAAGGCCTTTTCTTCCCTTATCCAGCATTCCCTACATGACTGCTTCCTCTTATCTCTTCCCAGAAGTAACAGCAAATCCCACTTGATGGGCATATATTCCTATATGGTTTTCAAGTAAATGTTCCACAGAGCTGTGCTGAGGATCATCTGAGAGTGTGGAAGGGGGTTGGGTGGGTATTGTCATTGCCGTTTACATGCTAGGAAGCTGAGACACAGAGGTTCAATGATGGCCCAGTTTGTAAGAGACAGAGAGGGTTCCAGAACGTGGTATTCTGATT
>NW_005327195.1:0-2360 GCF_000412655.1 Myotis brandtii | reverse complement strand
TTAAAAAAATTATCAAAAAAGAATTAATAATAATCCAAGGAATTTTTCATTAATGTTATTACATAGGATTTTCAATGCAATTTCACCAGGTTGTTCCATCCAGAACTTTCTAGAGAGAAGTAGTGCTATTCCAGACTCCTGTAGTGATAAATTAGTAAATTGTGTAAGGCTCTCTGCTTTGTGCCAGTAAATCCTTTGGAAATATGATAGTTGTAGTTCCAGGCATAGTTACTAATAATATACTCAGATTGCCTATGTGTACCTCTATGTTCCATCTTAAATAATAGAGAAAAATTAAGTACCCAATTCTAGCACCTACTCTACCAGGCTGTCTCAGTTGATAAATTTTTCTTCATTATCTTCACTGCAAATGGTCTTACATGTTAAACAACACCCACCTTGAATGCAAACCAGCAATCATTATGATTGCGTCCGGGTCTTGAAAGCTAAAGATATGGTAGCATGACTCATCCCTGATCATAATAGCTCATAAATTTGATGGATAAATACACTTTTTGGCAAAGGAAGGACATCAAGCCACATATATATTAGAACTCAGTACCTAGAAATAAAAGATGGTGGCTTTTTCATTAACCATTTATTGTTATTAAAGGACAAAATCAATAGCAAATGTACTCATCCAACTGAAAGTCAATTTGATGCAATTTCATGTGGGATTTCATTTTCATACCTTTTTATGCCTCCCCCTCAAATTCTAGTAAAAGAATATGATCTGCCCAAATGTAAGACAAATGTAAAGCCTGAGACGATTATAGTCTTTGAAAGGCATTGAATGAATTCACTTTTTCACAACTGTAAATTGTCAGACTAAAAACATTATTTTCTTCAAACCATAAGGCAGTTTATAGGGCAGCAGATTACTGACATGCCTCAAAGCTGGAAGTATGTAGGGTTCTTTTTTAAACAATTTAGAGTGCTTATCTGAGTGTTAAGACCATTTGCAATCTGGCTTTATGTCTATTAGAAACCACTGACATAAAAGCAACCACCGTCCTCTTGATTTACTTGTATTATTACTGACAGTCTCCAAAGGTACTTAAAGAGCTAGATGAAAAATAAAATTGTTCAGTCAATTATCAGTCATCTGGTAATAATTTCAGTGCAGGCGAGCATTCTGTGAGCAAGTCAGAGTTTTATTTATCAAGAATAGCATATTTTCTGCCAGCATTCCTAAATTAAAACGTCTTGTGCATCCATTGTCCATTTTAAAACTAAGCTATAAACTACAAATGCACAAGACTGTCTGTACCAAGGAGAAGTCATCTTAATGTAAATTACATTTTTTAGGAAGAACAATATGTTCATATGTCCATTTGAATTACAGGACAGCACAAGTTTTATAATGAGAAGCATCAGTGTTCTCCCCAATTTCCATGCCAACTATCCACTCCTCAGAAGTCAATGCTTTCAACCATTCTCTTTCGTTCTGATTGTTACCTCCAAAACACCAAATAATATGCTCATGTTTTTGTTTCTTTCTTTATTTGTTTTCACCAAACTATATCTACTCCCTACTATAAAATATGAGAATGCATTTCTTTATGGTACCTCTTCCTTCATCCTTTCAGTTATTCGATTGATTATTTTGGTAAAGTTGAATAATGTACTGACAATTCTATATATTTTGCTATCAACCTTAAACAATCACTCAGATGTTCACTGTATAAAAATATTAATATTTTTATTATTTTTGCCTGTATCTCCAATTTTGATCTCCCAATTTCTGCCATTTTATCTATTTTTACATTAACATTTATTACATACACATTTTATTTTGTAGACATAATTACATTATCCATGTTTTGACTAAAGGTTAATTGTAAAGTTGAAAACAGAAGTCACATGGACATGTCTATATGATGACTGGTCCCTACAAGAAAGATAAGGTTGATTCCGGGAAGCTATAGAATAACTGGTTTGGGGTCCACAACAGGCCTCTTGGCTGAATGACTAAGCTAACTGGGCTGTCCAATGGAAATCAGTTGTTGCCTAGAAGGCTACGTTTTAAGTTGCAAAGCAGGAAGCCAGGGGATAGCCTGCCCCCTACCACCCCAGGTGTCAAAATGAGAAGCACTTTACTTTGCCAGGCCAACATCCACCCTAAGGTTCTCATTTACTTTCTTTAGAGCACTGGTTCTCAAAGTGTGGTTCCCAGACCACCAGCAGCAGGAGCACCTGCAACTTGTTAGAATTGTAAATTCTTGTTGTCCACTCAAGAACTGCTAAATCAGAAACTCCAGGGGTGAGGCTCACCAACCTGTTTAAACAAGCTTCCAGGCAATGACCAGGCAAGCTGAGGATTAGAGAAGCCTCTAGAGTTCTGCATTGATCTCACAGGT
>NW_005327194.1:0-2358 GCF_000412655.1 Myotis brandtii | reverse complement strand
CTATCCACTGAGCCAAACCGGTTTTGGCGAGAAGATATAGTTTTAACCTCCCCATCTATTTTCTTTGCAACCCCAAATCTCTGATGACAGGCATAGTAAAACCACCTTATATATTTTTCTGTTCATCCATATTCTCATCCTTTCTGGTTTCTTGGCTACTTCTTACTCAAGGTCTTGGTTCCATTTCCATCTCTTTCTATCATGTCCTCAAATGTCCAGCCTCTACCAGAATTTTAGCTCTTTAGTCTCTTCCTATAAACAGATTGTCTTCCATAGATTAAAAGAAAGAAATACCATCCCTCTACTCCCTAAAAGGAAAGTTGTTTACTTATTAAAAGAAATCTATACTTTTAGCTTCTGTTTCCAGATCAACTGAGTCTTAGTCTCCACAACCAAACTCCAACCAGGACAGTATTGAAACTATTCTCTCTGACAGACTTCTCCCCACCTAATCATCAGATTTAATGACCATTGTAAGTCCTCATTATCCCTCACCTCTTTGGAGAATAAGTAATGACCTTTCAAATTCATCTCTCTTTTGGCTGCTGTGATGTGATATGACACTTGTACTCCTCCAATTTTTAGTGTCACTCCTTTTTCATCCTTGCCATTTCCTGTTGTGAGCCAGGCCCTTATAAGGGAAGACCAGGAGACTCAGTGCTGGGCCTTCACGTCTTCCCTTTCATCATTCCTCTACCAGGAGCTCATCTACTCCTGAAGCCCAGCAAGTCTCTTTATATAGATGACTTTCAAATTGCATTTATAATGCCAACCTGCTTTCACTCACTGGCTACTGCCCATCTTCATCTTTGTGTATCACTGCAATATTTAAAAATAATGAATAGACTTTATGTTTTAGAACAGTTTTAAGTCTACAGGAAAATGAGCAGAAAGCACAGAGTTCCCATTACCATCCGTACAGACCCAAAGAGTTTCTCCTATTAACAACTTATATTAGTGTGGTACACTTGTTACAATTGATGATTATTAATTAAACGCCATAGTTTAGACTAGGGCTTACTCTTCATGTTGTACAGTTCTCTGAATTTGACAAATGTAAGATGTCATGTATCCATAACCCCAGTATCATGCAGAATCATTTCACTGCCCTAAAAAGTCCTCGTGCTTTACCCTTCCTGATGCCTGTCCCTGTAATCACTGTAATTTTAACATATCTAAAACCAACTTGTCAGTTCTGGTTCAAGATAGCAATGTAGGAGGATCCTGAACTTATTTAATTTCACAGATACACCAAATCTACAGTTATATATGGAATAATTTTCACTGTAAAAAACCCCAAACTAGCTGAGCAACTCCTACACATCGGGCCAATGAGAAAAAACCCACATTGAAGCAGGTACAAGAGGCTAAGACACAATCTCTCCATAAACTCCCCCACCCAGAGCAATCCATAATTGGGAGGGAACTCACAAACCCGAGCTTCTCCATGAGGAGCAAGGATTCTTACCTTTCATCTAGCACCTGATATTTTAAGACCTGCCCCAGAGAAATAAGTTCCCAAAACATCTATCTTTGACAGCCAATGGGGCTTGCATCCAGGGGACTCAAAAGGCTATAGTGCACTGAGAAACAGTTTTTAAAGGGCTCACATGTGGACTAACCCACCCCAGGACCCAGTGCAGAGGCAGCCAACTGAAAAGTGCCCAGACTTTCTGTGAAAGAGGCTTATTTGCTTATATTAAAGTATTAACCAGAGGGGCAGGAATCTACTTTAACACACATTGAGGGTCTTAGTGAAATACCCTCCAGGGACAGAGTCTGATAGGCACCATCTTTGCATCCTCCCTCTGCCATGTTGCAGAGCACTGGAATCTCCTGGCATGGAACTTGTCCACCTGTCTGGTGCCCCGGTTTTTATATATAGTGCCTTGGTTTTTGTGGCTGCCGCATAGGGGACACTCCTTGATCAACTGGCTCTGGTAGCCGGTGGGGCTTGTGTTCATGAGTTTAACGGGATGGTAGCAAAGAAAGAAACAGTTGGGAAGTGGCAATCAACCCAGGGCTCAGTGAACAGGAAGCATACAGAAACACCTATCCCCTGGTCTTCCCTTGAAAGAGGTATATTTGTGTACTTTAAAAGCTGCTGCCTGAATGTGTGGCTTCCAATTAGCCTGAATCTAATTGAAGGTACTGAGATCTTCCCCTTTGGGACACTGACAAGTCTTGGCATACCTTCAGCTACCGGGGACCACTAAAAATAAAGTAGGCTGCTTGGCTAATTATAAAGGCTTGAGAGACAGCCAAAAGCTAGGGTAGGGTGAAAGATAAGGTTCATTTCCTGCATGAGGCCAATCCTTCAAGACTGGGAGAGGTGGCTGGTTTATCTAATGCATAGAA
>NW_005327193.1:0-2357 GCF_000412655.1 Myotis brandtii | reverse complement strand
AAACCTTGTCTTCAGTAAACACTTTTACTCAAACAAGAGAGATAGGAATAAACACATTTACTATTAAAATTTGTGAAGCATTATAGTATAGGTAGATGTGAATAGCTGCAAACAATAGTGAGTCTTCCTAAAGACACGAAAATTGATTTAAAATGTAAATATATCATGTATTTGGATTTAAAACACCTTAGTATATCTGAGTATTATTTTAAAAGCTAGTGTCCTTTCTCATTTACTTTTAACAAAAATTTCAACTTAATTATATTTGTTTGCTTTTAAAAAGAAAAATGCACCATTAATCCACACTGTACTTAAATATATGTACATTATATGCTAAGCATGTGTGGTAAGTGACTCAGTGGGGTCCAATTACCATATGTCCAACCCTATATTCTAAGAAGGAGCAGGTGGATCTGGGAATGCCTCACAACTGTTTAATTAGTACAGTTATGACCTTTTTAATAGTAGTAACATATAATCTTTTTTCCCTAAGGACTGGCCTGTTCATTTTGTTTTCTGCCCGAAGCTAAGAACACATTGATTTCTAATTACCAGTTTATAAAACTGCCAAATCATCTCTGTCAAATGACTGTTTTCAACCAAACAGCTTAAAAATCACACAAGTCCACTCAAGTAATGGAAGCATAAATTAAAGTCTTCGGATTTCTGAGGATGCAGATATGAAAGCCATATTCAGGATCACAGGAGAGAACGAGAACAAGGTCACAGGAGAGCTGTGGCTCTAAAATGACCAGCCACTGTAAGTAGCTGACATACACTGGTCAGACATTTTAGATTTTATTATGAATAAACAGTTATTTGAAAAGTTTGAGTAGACTACTTATCTAAGAGTATTTTATGTAGAGTATGATAATTCTGCTGACTATATGACCTATCTGGGAACTTTAAAGACCTTGTGTGAGAATTCAGACATTTTCTACATTAATATATTTAATGCTGGGTATATAAGTTAGAATTAAAATCACCTGAAAGTAATGGAGACCTAAAATAATATTGGTTAAAGTAAGACAGAATTTTATTTCTTAATAGGTCAGAGGGAGAAGGTAGGTCTATTCCAAGAAGTCTTAAGGAACCAAGACCCCTTCCAGTTCTTTGCTCTACCATATGTAGGACATAGTTCTCATATTCACGGTTTAAAGGGGAAGTTAGAGCTCCAGGGATCAGATTTGTGTTAGAGGTGGGTTAAAAAAATTAAATCAAAGTAGGCCATTATGCATTAGGATTTTCAGAAGCTGCCACATATTTACATTTGATTGGCCAGATTTAGTCACATGCTCACTCCTGATTGCAATGAAAGTAGAAAAATATTCTTTCTATTCCAGCAGTCATCTGCTCCTGCTGAAACATGGACAACTTTTGACTAGGGGACAAGGGGGAAATGGCCATTAGAAGGTCTCTTACTAGTCTCTGCCACGTCATTTGATTAATTTGGTGATTTAAAATACTTTGATAGTATAAAAGTAAACTAAAGATGAATTATTTATAGACAACAATCTAAGAAGACAGTAGTATAAAATGGCCATATTGGGAAATAGCAAGGTAAAGAATTAAATCAACCTTTGTAATATTGGGAAGAAAGAAAAGAATACTAGTACATTTTCAGTATGAGAGTAGGAAGGAAAATAAAGGAATATATAGATCTTTATCATTGGGAAGAACAAGCAGATAAAGAACAAAACTCAAACCCAATTAGAGAAGAAATCATTGAACAAAAAAGGTGTGACTAAGACTTTTAGTGCTCTAGAAATTATCCACACAGATAATTGACTAGGTTAAAATTTAATTCTTCAAAGTCATTTTAATATTTTTAAAAAGCATTATTTGAACTCTACTAAATTTAAAATGAAAACAGTGCTATAAGCTCTAAAAAAACACAAATATATTTTTTTCATTTAAAACAATAAAATCCATTTCATATCGGACCTCAAAACCTCATGTGGGAAGAAACATTTTCATTCAATAATGTGAATATTCTACAATAAATAATAATGGGAGAGAATGACATAATGAGTTACTTTGGGAAACAATGTATTAAAGCTGGACCTTGTAGGAAAATAAGGATATCAACTGGCAATGCAGAGACTTGAGCTGGAGAGAAAGAGGCAGGAATGCAGCAGAAGCCACTATGAAACTTTTAATTGGTTCAGCATAGAAAAGATTCATTTGTGTAGAAATACTACGTACATTCCAGTCCACTCTAGATTACTAGGGAGAAGAAACGGATAGGAGTGGCTGGAGGGTGTAGGGGACCCAGGTGGCCTTGGAGCGCAGGGGCAGCTGGGACAGCTGCTGGGCTGTGAGGCAGTGGCCTGGGCCACAGGCTAACCCCAGGCCAG
>NW_005327192.1:0-2357 GCF_000412655.1 Myotis brandtii | reverse complement strand
TTCCCAAGGTCATATGTAGAACCTCACCTATAGAAGGTATTCATAATACTTACATTAGTAATAATTTTAAAAGGAACATCAATGTCAATTCATGGGGACTATACACTTCACGTTGCCTAGAAATGTTTCCAGTGTTCAAAATACTCTGACAGTACATTATGAATAGTTTAATTGCCTTTTACATACTTAAAATGATTAAAAATATATAAAATGTTAGCCTTTAAAAGTACCAGAAATGGTCTCATTGGAATAATGTAAAAGAAATATCATCCACAATTTAAGACAGAAAGAAGAGAAATTCCAGTATTTTAAAACAAATTGACATGAATATTTCTGCTAGAGGAATTAGCTTGAATCCATGGAAACTTATCACATTTTGTAAATGAAGGGTTCTTCTCATCAAATCACAATTGTGTAACTTGGACAGGAAACAAGATAACATGCAGAAGAGTGGGGATGATGGAAAAGACAAAGGAAGCCAGACCAGACGCCTTGAAATCTAGAGAGACCGAGGGCAGAATGAGGGGCTGAGGATATCCCCTATAAATTGGGGGAGGAGTGGTAGCGGGGTAGAATAGGTCAACCACCCAAAGGTCTGGAAACCTTGGGCAGTCAGAGAGAGCAGAGTGCAGGCCTGAAGTCCTATCTGGAACGTGTGAAAAAGGGATGCAGAGGCAAGGCAGGCAAATCAGCTGGAAGACCCTCACAGTAAATCAGGTCCAGCATGAGATGAAACTGAACGAGGTAGTGAGGATGAAAAAGTGCAAAAAGGAAATAGAGAATAGATTCCATTTCTCACACTGCCCTTTCTACTTAGATCTTAGAATTGCGCTAATGGGTTAATAACTCTGGGCTGATGGGCTAGAGGCAGATAGACCTCACCTCTTTCAGCATATCTCTACATTTTTACAAAGAGGAAAAACTGAAGATCAATGAGTATTCACGTGGCAATGGTTAGAAACGTGAATGTTTCATGAGGAACTGAAGACATATAGCAGTCCTTGCACAATTGTCATAATCTGATGTATTCTACCGTTGCTCTCTGTCATGTTTATGGGGAAAAGGGGAAAAGAAAGATGTGCAGGCCTGCCCTTGGTGAGGTCTGACTATAGTAGGTGATATTCCTTTTTTAATCAAAGCATCATTTTTCTTCATGATACACCCAGAGAGTAATGCAAACTATATTGAGGAAGGGAGACTACCATTCTATGAGTCACCTTTTGCTGTGCTGAAAACAAGTAAAAGAAAACATTTAATAAAAATCACTTGCACTGTACCATAAGCCATTAGGTTATTAAACATTTCTTTGAGGATAAAATTCTAAGGGTATTAATTTATATAAAACCAATTTCTTCAGCCTTGAGGAAAGCTGAAAAAATTTCCCAAGGGAATTTTGACACTTGTCTTAAGCCTGAAGAAAAAAACCAATTCAGATTTCTGTCAATCAACTTTTAAATAAGATGGTGAGCATTTTTTAAAAGTGAAATGCTAGTTCACTGGGTCCCTCTGAAGCATAGCCCACCTCCCAACACCTGGTGTGTGGCCCCAGGGTAGCACTGGAGCTCACCCCAAAACAGCAACCTGCTGGGGGAAGCCAGTCCCACAAACCTACCCACCCACAGTAGTCACTGCTGGGCCTCAGAACCAGCCAGGCTGGGAGTCAGCCCATCCCACCAGCACGCCCTGCATGGCTGTGGCCCAACTGCAACAGGAGGGTGCACACAGCCCACAAAGGGACACCCCTGGTGCACCTGGCTCTGGTGCCCAGGGTGGGTTCTACCACTGGGCCTCACAATACCACTCTTTCAACATTTCAGCATTATTTACAATAGCCACGTTATAGAAGCAACCTAAACGTCCACTGATAGACAGATGGATAAAGAAGAAGTGGATTATATACAATGGAATATTACTCGGCCACAAATAAAAATTAAGTCTTGTTATTTGTGACAACATTGATTAACCTAGAAGGCATTATGCTAGGTTTTAACATGTCAGTCATAGAAAGACAAATACCATATAGTTTCACTTATACGTTGAATTTAAAAACAAGGCAAGTGAATAAATAAACAAAACAGAAACAGACTCCTAGCTATAGAGAACAAACTGATGGTTGCCAAAGGAAAGGAGGGTGAGGTAATGGCCAAAAAAAGGTGAAGTGGAATAAGAGGTACAGATGTCCAGTTATAAAAGAAATAAGTCATGGGGATGTAATGTTCAGCCCAGGGAACATGTCATTAATAATGCAATAACTCATAGTGACAGATGGTTACTAGATTTGTCATGATGACCACTTTGTAAGGTATACAAATATCGAATAACTATGTTGTACATCTGAAACTAATATAATATTGTAT
>NW_005327191.1:0-2355 GCF_000412655.1 Myotis brandtii | reverse complement strand
AAAAAAAAAAAAAAATGGTATAACCACTTTGGAAATCATCCTAGAAGTTTCCCATAAAGTTAAACATACACCTACCCTATGAAGCAGCATTTTCACTCTTGGGTAGTCACCCAAGAAAAACACGAAAATATATGTCTACAAAAAGACTTGGACAAGAATGTCCACAGCAACTTTTTACAACAGCCCCAAACTGGTAATATACCAAGTCTCAAAGCAGCCTAGCGTACAGGCTCCAGTGTTTCTGCCACTTGACAGAGGAGGGCACGGGGCAGCCTGTAAAGGCCAGAGTCAGGATTTACTGCAGGCCTGTCCACCCCAAGGCCTGTGCTTTATATCTTGTCATATTATAGAGGAATAAAGAAATAATTTTCCTTGCCATCCTGATCTTGTGATACTCAAGTCTTTCTTTCAGCTTCTTGTCCATGCATTCTACTTATAGAAGTTTGTTTTGGACATTATTATTTCTGTTTAATCTAACTCTCTTGCCTACAGAAGCTTAAAGTTCTATGAAATAGATATAAAGGACAGGAGCGAGCGAGAAGGAGGGGGAGAGCTGTGCTTAGACTGAGGGCTCAGGTCTGCCTAAGGGACAATGCTATTCAGCCCTCGCATCTCATTAGCAGCAGGGAATAATTGAGAAGGGGGAGAGGCTTCAGGGAATAGAGAAGAAGAAGCCTAATAGCCTTGTAATCAGATCATCTCAAAGTCAAGTCTTAATTTTGCTTGAAGGATTATAAATTTCCACATTAGAGATATGCATATTTTAAAGTCAGGAAGTCTGTATTTTTGTTCCAATTGGCTTCTACTCCTTAAAGCCATGAGTAGGCCACCAGTCCTTGTTGTTTTAAGTGTAAGTGTAATGCCAAAGCCAAAAGCTGAATAATTACTTAATATAATTAATACAGAATAAAATGTACATATCTGGTTGACCAAATTTACAAAAAGTCCAGCAAAATATTCACCCTTCATGTCTACATACAATCTTATTTTGTACTAAGGATATATATTTTAGAAATATAAAGGTAGACCCTAATGATGTAAAATATTTTTCACCATCCACCACCTGTGGACCTAATTCTTAGACACAGTTGAAAGCAATACAGGTTGTCACTTGGCTTCCTGTTTCAAATTTACCTTAAAGATTTCTATAACTATATGTATAGCAAACAGTTCATCACAGGACTGATCTATTTTTTGTCCCACTACCTCTAAATGATGAAATAAAATTTTTAATGAAGCAAATACCTTTGAAACTTAGGACTATGAATAAATAAACATATTTCCCTGGGAAAATTGAAAACAATTATAGCCACTGTGCTAAGCCAAGATCCAGAATATAAATTGATGCTTAAAATAAGTTCTGGGTCAAGGTCATGGTCGCCAACTCCAAAAACCACTTCTGAAACACAATTAGAAAATCTGGCAGTAATGGGAGAAGGTAACTGTGTCTGAGAGGCTTAATTTAGACATTTAAAGGGGGTGGGGAATGGGTAAGGACAATTGCTATTCTGGGTTGGCATTAGACATACAGAGAATTGGCCTAGAAAATAAAGCTTTATTTAATAAGAAATTTTTGCTGAAGGGGCTTTTGAAGATAATCTTCATTAGAATTCCGCCAATGGAGAATAAAAAGACATCATGTGGGAAAGCAAAGCAAGGAATCAAAGGAAACACCATCAACTCACTTTCCATAAATACACCTGTAAGGAATTTTATTTTTTGGTCCATAGAATACCAAAACCACCACAGACAGAGAGCAAATAGAGATCCATTCTTGTCTGACCCAAGACTCCCTGCAAATATGAATCCTGGGTAGTTGAATAATCCCATTGGGGGGCAAATTATGAAGGACGATCAATAAGCAAAAGAAAACAACACTCACTCAGTAAATGCAGTCACTTTGTGAAGAAGAGGAGCTGCTTTGGGGCAGGAAGTAATGATGGCCCTGTTCAGTAAAACTACAGGGAAAATCCAGACAAACTGAATGTGTCTACTGGACTGGATTTGTTCTTTAGCAAGAACTCTCAAATTTAATGTTTTCACCTGTGTGTGAACATGAAGAAGCTACTCAAGGCACAGCTACTTCCCTTTTTCATCCCAAATGGAAGTCCTGGAATCCTAGATTTGCAGGTGATTCAATGCCAACATAAAAGCTGGGTGGCCCTTGTTAAAATTTATTGCCATCCACTTTGGTATGCATGACCTGGATTACTTGAGAATGTTAAAATGGGAGTGTGAAAAAAATATATATGTGTAGGCCCTGAAACTCCAGATTAGTAATCTACAGAGGGTACAATATCCTGATTCCAGACTAGACATTCTGAATATGGCTTTGGTAAGAAAGAGAAAATCTCA
>NW_005327190.1:0-2355 GCF_000412655.1 Myotis brandtii | reverse complement strand
CTCCAACTGAGTTAACCTCCTTGCTTGGTCCTTTCCCTGCCACACCTGGCTTCCTTCACTCCCCTAATCTGAGCACTCCCTCAATCCATCACTTAGCACGATGGTCCTCATCCCAGGCTCCCCATCTAGGGAACTAATCTGAGACAGGTTATGCCACTTTCCTCTATCAAAGTGAAGAAATGCCATTTAATTCCAATAAATGCTATTAGATTCTGAAATAAAAGAAATAAAACCTAAACAAATGAACCATCTAAATGACATAAAATGACCCTGTGCTATGGTGATAGTACTTATTTCTTGAGTTATTCGCACTCTATTTGTGGTTTAGAATAGAATAATTTGCTCACACTTGGAAGGAATTATCGGTGTTGATTTTTTGCTTAAGTAGGATGTGATGGGATAGCTCCCTCTGCTAGGAGTGTTTACCAGGACAGCTAATGTTATCAGTTCTTCAGCCTAAGCCACAGTCACTTCCGCTCACTTTCTGACCCCCAAAAGTGATCAGGGAAAAAGCGAATGCTCTCGTATGGGAGGGCATACCCCAGATAGTTCAGGTTCATATTGATTGGCTGTGTTCATAGTGCAAAGATGAGGCAATCATCTAAGGATGATGTCTGCTTACTTTATCTTGTCTTTGAATAAGTGGGGGAGTTATAAATAAAGTGTTATTCAAGGAGGTGTATAAATAAATTGGCATAATGAGGTGTCATAATTAGGTGCCCATTGCTGTTCCAGACACATTTACATAATTGTCAGTGCTGCGATGAAAATAATTGTTTGCCAGGATTGCTTCTGTTTCTTACTTAGTATAGTTTGTCTAAGTGGTTGTTTAGAAAATATTCTAAACTCTGATTGTGAAATCATTGTACACAGACTTAAATTTGGTTTATTCTTCAAAAGAAAAGGGCAAATAGTTCATATTTGGAAACTTTATCCATAAGCAAAATTGAGAAAACTTAAAAGTTTTTACTCCCTCCCACATATATATGTGTGTATATATATGTATATATGTATATATACATATATATGTATATATGTATACATATATATGCCAATGAAGAATTATGTACATGAATTTAGACTAATAAAGTTTGCTCTAAATTTCAGCATTTAAAATCTAGAAAGTTCTTTTGAGCATTAAATTTTACTCCTTAGTAATGAGTAACTGTCCAAGGTCAATTGAAATACAACCGTTGAAAATAAAATAGCATCCTTCTATCTTAAGTTCTAGACTTTTTGGAAATACTCTCTGTAGTGCTCTTTCTCCAGATGTCCCTCACATCCTCAAGTCTTTACACAGATGTCTCCTTCTCAGAAGGCCCTAGTTTGGCCACCCATTATTTAAATCGTGCTTCCCCCTGCCCCCCACATACATATCTTGCCCTGCTCTGCTTTTGTCATTTCTCCATTGCACTTGTCCCTTTCTACCAGTCTATATAATTTACTGTTTAATTATGCTTATTGCTTGTTAGTCTCTCCACACTACAAAGTAATTTCTATGGGGCAGAGACCTTGCTTTTAAAAATATTGTAAAAAACAAAAGCTAAAATGAATTTATTGGTTCACATAAAAGTCCAGAGAGAGTCAACTGCACGCATGGCGGTATCCAGGGTGACATTTTTTTCTTCATTTTTCTGCTTTACTTTCCCCCTTCATCCTAAGGCAGATTTTCCTACACAGTGGCAAGATGACCTCCAGCAACTCCAGGTTACTTACTACCAACTGAGCAGTATCAAAGCAAAGAGGATGTCACCCTTCCAATAGTTCCCACATAAGACTGAAGCCTGGCTTTCAAATCCATTTTGGAATCTATCATTGAGACCAGGAGTGTAATAACCCTCATTGGCCAGGCCTAAGTCCCATGCCTATGCCTGGGGCTGCACGTGGGATCAACTCCTCCTGAACCACTGGTGTGAGGTTGAGAGTAGTGTGGTTTCCCACATGAAAATCAAAGTGATACAAAACTCTTGTATTTGTTAATTATGCATCTCTACTGAAAATACCAGCCATTTGTGATTTAAATATTTAAGATATTTTTATTTTGAATTTTGATGCTTGACCCTTAGAGATGATTTATGGATCTGTGAATGTCCTGATACACGTTTCCTTCCCGACCCAACACATTATTGTAGCAATGAAAAATTCACGTGATCATCTATAACCAAAGAGCCAAGTTCCAACCCGTTTTTTAGGCCACAGACTGATGTCATTGTGCTTCACATTATTCTGAAGGATTTGCTACAAACTCGCTCTGATTCCATAGCTGCTAATTCTGGCACTTAACTCATCAGATGGATATTCTTTGTTACAAAAATTATTCCTAATATTAAGCAAAATGGGCGTAGTTTTTTTTTT
>NW_005327189.1:0-2354 GCF_000412655.1 Myotis brandtii | reverse complement strand
CAGTGGTGTGGGTGGCACAGAAAAGGGGCAGCACACACAGAGGTAAAACCAGGAAAGCAGGGGAGGGAATCCAGAGGAAGCAGGGTCTTGGAGACGTCTACGGACTGAATCTTTGCGTTCCCATAAATCCACATGTTGAAGCTTAACCCTCAGTGTGATGGTGTTTGGAGGTGGGAGCTTTGGGAGGTTGTGAATATGGAGTCTTTGTGGATGGGATTAATAAGGCCCTTATAAAAGAAACTTGCCCAGCAAGTGTGTCCATCACTTCTCCTAGGCGAGGTTGCAGTGAGAAGATGGCCACCTATGACCCAGGAAGTGGGTTCTCACCAGACACCGCGTCTGCCAGCACCTTGCTCTTGGACTTCTCAGCCTCCAGAACCGTGAGAAGTAAATGTTTGCTGATTAAGTCACCTAATCTATGGTGTTTTTGGTGTAGCAGCCTGAGTGGACTTAAAGACTAAATAGCCTAGGAAAAATGCCAAGTTCTGCCTTCCTGTGTATCTTTCTAATAAATCCCAAAGAGAAGGAAAAGGTCTTTGAGTTTTCCCTGTTAAGGAATGGGGTTTAAGTCATGTTTATTAAGATCTCAGAGAACAAGGGGATCCCAGCAGGCTAAGGACTTGGGGACATCTGGGTAGCAGACAGCCGCGTCACAGGGAAGAAGTCAGGGATCTGAGAAGGTTGCCAAAAGGTGTGACAACTGGGATGAAAAAGGTTGTCTTCCTTGTTCTCCATATCTTGCTTACACAGCCCCTTCTCCGTTGAGTCGTTACATTAAAATGTGGGTCAATAGTGAATTGCTGCTTTCAAAACTTGGGAATTCCTTCATCTTTATACTCGTTTCCCTAAGAAGAAATGCTCTTAGACATATTGTAGAACAGCAGTTCTCAGTGCTGGCTTCCCATCAAAATTACCTGTGGAGCTTTTAAATATACAAATGCTTGCTACAGATTCAAAATTTCTGGCAGCAAGACCTCGGGCATCTGTATGTTTAAACAACCTCACAGGGATTCTGAGGCATAGCCAGGGCTGGGCGCCATGGCTGTGGAAAACCGTGTGATAAAATTCACCACAAGAGAAATAACTCTTCACAAGTAGAAGATCAAAATTAAATATGTCATTATTTTTAGAAGAATCTATGCCAGTGTAGCCTCATCATGCTTTTGGTTTGTAAGTATGAGATCTATCATAACTGCTAACTGGAAATGTGAGAAAATGAAATACCATCCGAGAAAATTGCACTTCATAAAAAAAAAATGCTGCTGTGCATTTCCTTAGCATCAAAGCTTGGGCATGTATTAAAGAAAGGATAAGATTATAAAGAAAATTTAAAGCACGATCCTGAGCTTTTAAAGGAACGCTTAATTATATTTCTCACAGAGTAGACAATTATGAGACTGGGTCAAAGTGACACCAATGAGTAGCTTAAAAATTTTCCCCTCCAAATAATTTGTTTAAGAAGAGTCCTAGTACAGAGCAGAAATCGAACGTGTCCTTGAAGCCGATGGAGTAGAGAGATTCGAAAATAAAGAGCTATGGCCAGCATCAATAGTGCCAGTTTAAAGTCAATGAAACAAACAGACCAGTCTCTGGAGAGTTATGTACAGGTATAACTTCAATTGCTTGCTTAAATTTTGGCTGTGTGTACATATGGCCTTTGTGAAATAAATTTTATAGACATTTTTCTAGAATCCTTGTAATTGGTGTCAAATACTACCAATATTTACATTTGATTATAACATATTTGGTAATGTCGATTTTCTTAGAGCTAAAAGAATAACATGTTTATTTTAAACTCTAGGGATAGTAGGAGCAAGGTATGTGGTTACATGATATAAAAACTGTGAAGATGAGTTTGTTTTTCAACTCTTGAAATTATAGTTATGCAATGAGATGGCTGACATCCAGTATTTAGCTAGTCATTGAAAGCACCTGTCTCATGTTTGAGGTGGTTCATGGATGGCACAGATTCAGCGGGAATAAAGCCCTTTCTGGTGACAGATAGGTGAGTTAATTACTCGAGTATGTTGTGTATTTGGATATGTTGTGATTTTTAGGCTGAACATCACCCTGATGACTTGGAGATTTATGTTCTTAGAAAACACCCTAAGTAGGGTTAATGCTATGGCTGTCACTCAAGTTGAGCCAGGTGTATTTCCTCATTTATTATTGTCTGCTTTTCTTCCTTGTGGTTTAATCTTGCTGAGTGATGTCTCTCAAAATAAAAAAATAAATAAATAAAATGGAGCTCTTCCTTTCATAAGGATAACTGCATCTACCTGAAACTTCTAGAGAAGCGGTTCTCAACCTTTCACAAAGGTTGCCTAAGACCATCGGAAAACACATATATAATT
>NW_005327188.1:0-2354 GCF_000412655.1 Myotis brandtii | reverse complement strand
CCAGCTGGGTTTAAAAGTTTCTTAAAAATAAAGTGACTACAGGACTTTTGATTGCCTATGTGTGAATACATGGGGCCAACCTGAGTTTGTGGAGGTGGGGAAGAGAAAAGAACAGGCCTGAACAGACTCAGAGACACAGCTAAAGTCACAAATAAGTTGCTTTTGTGATTATAACCCAACAGACCTGTGAGTTCAATGGAATAACTATCCACTTGTTCATAGGTTAAGTCACGGGCATGCCAGATTTAGCCAAAAATCAATGAACAATGTTTTAGTGTATGTCCTATGCAATAATTTGAGACATGCACTTACAGAATTACTTATTTATCTGAAGTTCAAATGTAACCGGCTGTGTTTTATCTAACCATAAGATAAAGGCAGAAAGGTTCTCGCTGGTGAATCTGGTGCAAAAACAGAAGGGTCTCCACCATCAGGCACCATGGGCCCCAGACTGGCAGGTGGGGATGGTGGCCAGAGGGGGCAAGGGTCAGGCCTCCACCCCCACCACTGAGGCTGCTTAAATCACCCTTCGGGGCCATGGGTACCTAGTGCAGAACAAATGTCTTCAGAAAAATTATAAATGGGTCTTTTCTTGCACCAGAATGTAGTGAAGTGAAATTTATAGCCATTACCTTATCCGAATGTACTAGTCTAGAAAACAAACCAGACTTAGGGAAGGGTATGGTGATTTGTCCTGCCAACAGCTTAGCGTCCCTCCACCCCCGGATCCCTCATCTTGGGCCTGCCCAGGGAAATGTACCAGGTGGTCATTTCAGATCACAGACCAGAAAGTACTCAATGCCTATCCAAGGCCCGTCCAGAGCATCCTATGACTCTACAAGACCACACCACAGCCAGGAGAGAAGGACAGTTCTGGTAGGGTTTATTTCACCAGTCCCAGGGTGCTGTAAAGTCTTCATGTGCAGAAGGTAACTCTAAGGAACACACTTGAAATGCCTCCACAGAACTAGAGAGTCTACACCTAGCAATCATCTGTACCACACACACCTGCTTAGGGCTTGGGTCATCCCTCCTACACAGGCTCTAGAGCAAAAAGGAGGTAGTTGGGTCCTAGTTTTGGCCAGCAACCCTCCAAAGCCATTGATTGTCAAGATCCACTCCTTTCCTGAGGGTCAGGGGGTGCTGAGGGCATGTCCCCTGGGCCCTGCTAGCCACCAGGTGGCAGGAGGAACAGGAACTGGGTGTGAAGGGGGACCAGTCCAGGCCTCTCTGACAGTGCCCCGAAGCCCAAGGGCTGTGGTTTGCCACACCCTGGACCAACCAAGAGAAGGCCTCCACCGAGGATGGGGCTCTTGGAAGTTGCAGTTAAGGTGCCAGGAAACCCAAACTGAGTGTCCTCTCGTCTGAGCAGCCATCTGCCCAGCTGCTCAACACCGCCGCCAACTTGCAGGTCCATACGGGAGCCTGGACAGTTCTGTATTGTTGCTGCACTCTGTCCAGGAGCCATGGTTGTGTCTTTTTTGTATGAAATGGGGCAAAAGAAGTGGACTATTTACAAGCGGAAGCTCCCGACCCTGGGCCTGGGGGTCTAGTGGCTCTGTGCCTCCTTCTCCTGCCCCTGTTGTGAACAGCTTGGCCACACAGGCGGGAGCTGCCTGTCACCACGCGAGGACTCCACTGACTCACAAAGGCCTATTCAGCCCTGCCAGCTGCGGAGGGAGGTCCCCTTTCCTCCACGTCTAGGAAACCAGACACATTCCTGACTTGGAGGAGGGAGCAGCCTCCTCCACGGTGATCCCCTTCATGTCATCGGGCATCTGCCCGTCAGCACGCCACACGTTCAGCTCCCCAAAGATGCCCGTCTCAATCATCTCCTCCTGCCAGGGAATGGAGCAGTTGCCGGTGGCAAATTCCTGGAAGAACTCTGTGTCCGCTTTTTCAAAGACCACACCTTTGACTGTGGAAAAGGCCCCTACGTCTTGGATGTTCTTGGCATAGACAGTTCTGGAGTCTGGGATGAAGGGGGGGATCAGCATCCCTGTCGGAAGACAGAAAACACAGATGTGCAATGGCTCAGGGAGCAGGGCCATGGCCTGGCTGCTGCCCTTCCTGGAGGGGTGTCTGAGTGGCTAACAAAGAAATCAGCACACCTGAGAGGGTCCTGGGCGTCCCCCACAGAGCCCCGACATGAAGGACAGTGTGCTCTTGCCCAACATGGTCTCCTCCCCTCATGCTGCCTTACCCCTCCTCACTGCACACCCCATACTCGTGCCCTCAAGCCAGCCTCCCCTGGGCACCACCGTATGCAGGTCAGACACCTGGAACCCAACGTGCTCAGAGCTGAGCTTCTCATCCTTCCAAAGCCAGCTTTCTCTCTAACCTGCTCAGGAGGC
>NW_005327187.1:0-2353 GCF_000412655.1 Myotis brandtii | reverse complement strand
ACACACACACACACACACACACACTTTTTTTTTTTCAGTAGGGAGAGATTTAGAAATCCTGGTAGCTAGTTTGATAGAATGGTAAAAATCTTAGAGTTGAAATGGGCATCAGCATATTATCTAATTCAACTCTTTGCTTCCAGAAAGACTCAAGGAACTAACCAGTATCTCCTGTTTCTGAAGGTCTGTGGGGATGAAAAATCCTTTGTTCCCCCAAGCCAGCACCTGGGAGGAATTCCTGGGTCTCACTTCCTATTCTGCCTGCCACCCATCTTATCTCCTCTAACTCTATTTCTTGCCTACAGGGAAACTAGTGGGATTTCTAGGGAGCAAGAGTCTTCCCTGAATAACGCCAGTTACATGCTTCTAACTTATAACAGAAGAGCCTACCTCTTATGCATGTTCTGCAGAAGTGGGTGAGATGGGGGGTGTGGGGGAGCAGGGGGAGCCTCACAAGGAAACACAGCACTGGAAATTCATTGAGGAAACGGAAGAGGTGTTCCCATCACACACCTGCCCTCCGGCAAGCTGATCCAGAGCAGGCCGATTTACTCCAAATTCCAGCGCCAGTTAATATCCACTGAGATGTTCAAAGCAAGTTAACCATCTACGAGTTATGGGGGTGCTCTTTATTGTGGATTCATTGAGAGTCACAGACAAAACTGCTAACATATGTTTCTGTTGCTAGGCCTTAAGTCTTATCACAATTGGAAACTGTAGAAAATCGATTACATGCTTTGAATGACTCCCTTCCCTGGCACAAAAGCAATTCTTCATTCTTTTGGGATAGTGAACACTTTGCAACATCTACCACTACACAGCCTGTTAGGATTCTCTGCTAAATGAATGTAGTACAAATAAACCAAACAGAAGGCCGGTGGAATGCTAAACACCCCCCACCCTGCTCAGTGTGGCCTCCTTGCAGCTTGGGACCCTTCTGCCTTGCTGCTGTAACATCTGGACAGCATTCGGGGTTGTTTCTCAAGGACACAGGCGTGCACCTCCGGTGAATTTCAACTTTCAACATCTCTCTGGCTCTAATCTATATTTAATGTTTCATGACTGGTAGTCAGAGAAGCTTCAGCTAAATATCAGGTTGGAATGAAAATGATCCTTGGGAGAACATTTGCTTCCAGCGTGCGCCAGCAAAGTGTCTGTGACAGAGGCTCTCCCCAGAGATGTGTTGCCCATTCTCTTGCAGTAATAATAATTACGCCTTATGATTGCTGTGCCCACATAATCAAAGATCGCTTCATCACACAGGATCCCGAGGGGAAGCTGCCTCTGCTCCTAACTGGATGTCAGTCACAGAGAGCAGCACCCCTAGGGATCCCCAATCTTTCCATTGCCCTTTTCAGTACTGTGTTGTTAGCATTGTGTTTCTTCGCATTCTTCTCAATGCAAATGATGTGTAAATCATGCCCTCCAGAAGGCACATGTGGTGAGGGGGAGAGGGTGGAGGGGGGATGGGGTCTGTGTATCCTTCTCCCCGTCCCTCCTCCCCAACCTACCACAGGGATTTCTCCCATGGAACATAATTACATCTGTGCCATATGGGCTCATTTATATTCTATTACAGGTTAAGCTAATACAACTCAGAAACATGCTAAAAATACCTCAAAGTATTCTAGGGCTGTCAAAACACTTGTCATTTCTTGCTCACACGTTTGATTGCTAGTGTTTTTGTTTTTGTTGCAAGATTCAGAGAGCTAAGAAAGCATGCTGGTGTGCTGGTGTCCAGTCTATAAATATAGTTTAATTTCCTGTATTGGTGCAATCTTTGGGCTTGCAAAGAAAAGATCTTTCTTTATAAACCTGGAATGGCCCCAAGACATGGGCACTGAAGCCCCTATACTTGTAGATTTTAATTTCCCAAGAGGTAGAAAATACAGGTTTCAGATGTGTGATTTTGTCATCTTTAGACTATTTCTTGTCTTTGTTTGATGTAATTATTCATTGTGATAGAAAAACACCTGCAGCGGCTGACACACCAGAGAAACATGCTGTTTGAGTTGTAAGAGTTGGTTTGGATGTCAGGCAAATCTTGTCAAGATTTTGCATGTGGCATGATAATGAGACGTACAATCTGTAATGAGTAATGAGTTCAACAATGATTTACAAGGGCATGTTGGGTTGTTTTTATGCAATGGTTAAAGTCCATCAACCCATTAGTTTCTACCATCAGTTTGGAAAATTGCTAGGTCATGCCTGTGTAGACTCTTAACCTAATGGTTTGATTATGCAATTAATTTTTTTCATTATTACTATGTTAACATGTTAGTGGAATTTTTGAAAATTAGTCTCAGGAGCAGAAGAACAAGCACAGATATTTTACTTTTCCATGCTTGGCAAG
>NW_005327186.1:0-2352 GCF_000412655.1 Myotis brandtii | reverse complement strand
AGTTGTACTATAATGTTCTCAACACTTTCATCTGTCCTTGCTGGGAAATAGTAATGGAATGCTCTAGACCAGGAATTTGGGAATGCTACTGCTTAATGAAGATACAAGTCCCTATGTGTACCTAAAAGTACGACAGAACCAGGCTGATTCTCAAATGAGGATGGTGGTTTCAGGATAATAGATAAGTACGTCCACAGTGTCTACAACTGCAAGACATCAGATTAAGCTGAGTTGGTTGAAAAGGGTTTCATGGAAACAGCTCAAACTGTAACCCTGATCTAATTAGCTTGTTTACAAAATTTAATTGATTTATTTCCCTAAAAGACCTTTTTCTGGAGTTCTCTGCAGATAGTGTTTTTCTTAAAAACCTTCTAGTTACTTGTTATCAAAACTCAGCTCAAAAAATGGGTTCATTTTCCTTTTCTAAGGGAAGACATTGCCTCAGTGAATAGAGAGGCCAGAGGCAGCATCCCAGTTGCATAGCCGGGCCCTCAGGAATGCCTCTCATTTCTGCTTCTCTGCCGTTCCCTGCGTCAGCTTCAGTCTCTGCAGACTTCCTACCTGCTGATGAAGGTGGTCACCAGTGGCTTCCGCCACATCTTGCCGGGTTAGGAACCCCACTGGAAGGAGCACTAACCCACTGATTGGCCTTGCCATCCATCATGTCTGCATTCCTAAACACATCAGTGGCTGGGGCATGCTGTCTGTGGGCCAAGGTGGGGTCCCATGTTCACCTCTGGGGCCACTGTAATGGCAGAGGGTGGGGCTTTGATGGGAACTCAGACCCTGCTCCTTGAAAGGGAAACAGATGCCTGGCAGGCACACACGCATTGGATGCCCATGCAGAGTCTCAAACAATTTTAGAGATAAAATCTCCCCCTGCGTGGACTGGCCTGGTATTTCCAGGTTAAAGGAATGGGAGTGGCAGCTTGGGAAGCTGAGGGAAGCTTTGCTGCTCTGCATCTAGGGGTGGGGGAGGAAGAGTTGGAGACAATGCCTAGTCCTGATCTGTCCCTTCCCCTGAGGATGCAATGGCAATGATTGTCAGTGGTACGTTTATCAGCAGATCATTATTTTTTAAGTCGTAAGAACAGGAAATCTTCTGTTCTTTGGGATTTTAGGAATGGAGTAAATCCCCTGCTTTATCATTGTCAAAGGTTGTACAACGATACAACTTCATCAGAGAACATGAAAAATGCTGACCTGGAACTTTCTGCTCAGACAATGGGTGTGACACAGCCACAAACAGTGGCCAGCACCTGGGAAAGGTGGCATCTAAGTGGCTTTAGAGGTGGGACGTTCAAACAGGCAAGCCTGTGTACAGGAGGGTGGGGAGTTTTGAGTCTGGTAAGACTTGGTCCTCGTGTATTGAATACTGACTACGCCACATGATTTGCTCTGCATCAGCGGTACAAATAAAAATATATGAACGTGCATTGGTGCGATACTGTGATCTATAATATGAAATATATATTTGGCCTTTGTCCCCTTTTCTGCCACAGAGCTCCTAAAACCCTTGGAATTTCCTAAGCATTGAGAGCCATACAGGTGTCTTTGATGTTAATGAGGTGACTTCTGGAACCATCTAAGTATGTGTGCTCCTTGTCAGGAGAGCCAACCATGTGATTAGAAGGCTCTAGCCAACAACTCCCAGGAGGGGAAAGGGTCATGGAAGTTGAATCAATCACCAAATCACTGATGGCCAATGAGCTCATCGATCATGTCTACATAAAGAAATCTCCATAAAGTCCCCAAAGGACAGGGTTTCTGAGTTTCCCAGCTGGTGAGCATGTGGAGATGGGGTGCGTGTGGCACTAGGAGAAGGCATGGAGGCATCAAATCCCTCCCGCACACCTTGCCCTGTGCACCTGTCCCACCTGTTCCCGAGTTTTATCCTTTTACAGTAAACTGGCGCTCCAGTGAGCAACACATTTCTCTGCATTCTGGGAGCTCCTCTGGCCAATTAATGGAATCAGAGGAGGGGCTGTGGGAACCTCTGATAAGCCCATCAACCTGGGCTCACAGCAGGTATCTGAAGTGCGGGAGGGGGAAGCAGCCTACAGGACTGAGCGCTTAACCTGTGGGATCCAAGGCTCTCAGGGCAGACAGACAGTGTCTGCATGGAGTTGAACTGCAGGACACCTGGTGTCCTGGGGGATTGCTTGGTGGGGTGGGGAACACACACTGGAGAATGGTCTCAGAACACCAAAATAATTGGGGACACAAATACACATATGTGGCTCCCTGTGTCAAATACACTGTGTCCTGCTTGTAACAGCGGCTCAGAATAATTCAAACAAAACAAGGGAGAGGGCTGAAGAAGTGAAATGTCAGGAACTTTATGTTTCAATA
>NW_005327185.1:0-2350 GCF_000412655.1 Myotis brandtii | reverse complement strand
GGCCTGTGGGGAATTGGGACTCATCTCCCATCCTTGTTTGACAGTTGCCCACCCTGACTTCTCCCGTCGTATCATTCCTCCACGTTACTTCTGCCAATTTGCAAAATGAAATGCTAAGTGTCCCTATGTGGTCTTTCTTCCCAGGCACTTTTGTTCCTCAGAAACCTGTAGAAAGGAGAGTTCTGGGCTGGTCTGCAAGTTGAGGAAAACTGAAGCGTGGAGTAATTTTAGCTTCTCTCCCTGAGGTTGCCCAGGCACCTGCAGATCTGGGATTGGAATCCTTTACCCTTAGCTCTCTCTAGGGTGCCACAGTAATCCCTTGAAAGGCCTCTCATTCCTGTAGCAACTTAATTAAAAGAAATGAAAGGGATTAATAGCTGAAAGAAAGCCCTTGGTAAATAACCTAGAAAAGGTGTCTTTAGAAAAGGCTAAATCTGTTGACTGCTTCAAAAACAATTGTAACTAATTAAACAGACATGATTTTAAACAACTAGTTTTCCTATCACTACCCTCCCCGTTCATTTGCACTTGATGCTCCTACATCCGATTTTCTTTTCTAACTGCTTGTTTGGTGTAGAATTGCGATGACTAGCTTTACCTCTGGAGCCCTTACCCGAAACAGATCACTTTGACAATTTCATTATGTCACATGTCTGGGAAACAGGCAGGCAGCACCCCCTAACTGCCTGAGAAGGGGCTGCGCTGGGCTCCCTGCTGCAGGAAGATGGGCGTCTCTGGTCTCCTGGGGCCTCCCTAGGTCCAGGAAGAACAGCCTCGGCTCGGGCGGGAACACGGGGCCTCCCAGGTGACTTTCAGTGTGCGCTTCTCTAAGGCTGTTCAATCTTCTCTTTCCAGAGCCTAGAAGGAGGCTCATACCGGGGAAGCTTGAAGGACCCAGCGGGCTGCCTGAATGAGGGGATGACCCCGCCCACACCTACGAGAAACCTGGAAGAAGAACAGAAAGCCAAGGCCCTGAGAGGCAGGATGTAAGTGGCTCCCCCAATTCCACCCTGGTGCACGAGTGTGCGGTGGGCGATGGGCAAGGGTCGCAGTAGTTTGGCATCCCTTAAAGGGAAGAGATGCCAGGTGTACTAGCAGCACCCAGCCCAGCCCCCTTCCCGAGGCAGCCCTCAGTGTCTCAGCGGACAGTTTAGGATAAAAATATCGCCTGGAGACAGAGCTGGACCTCATCTCCTTGGGACCCTTCTAGCGCCCAATTCCCACTCTAACTTGCCTGTGGGCTTCCTGTGACCACTTTCTTCCAAGCAGTCACTTGGGCTGAGCTAAAGATATATTTAAGTGCTTTTATTTGGCCTTCCGGGTTCCTTCCTGTGGCCTACAACATATGATTGTGTCTCAGAGAGAGGGAGCGGTGGGCGCGCTGGGCGTGCTGATAAAGAAGCATGTGTTCCCTGCTTCCTCCCGTCGCCCGAGGCCCCAGACCCGGAATTTGGTGGCTTCTCTGTGCCGCATAGATGAAGGATTTCAGATGAATTGCTTCCTGGGTTCAGAACGGTTACAACCCTTGTGCTGGGGCCCTTCTTGACATCTCAGAACTTTATCCCTTCTGCTGCTTGGGCCAAAAATGCAGTTGTGTAGCTCCAGGCAAACCTCTTTCACGCTTAGATAATGTGCGTCAGACATCAGCACGCCGCACAGCACCTGGCCTGCGCCAGGGCACAGCCGTCCGAGTCTGAGTCCAGCTCTTGATTGTCTGGACAAAGAGGAGTGTTTGGGGTTGATGCCCTGAGGACCCCTGAGAGCCAGTCCGAGCAGTTTCCCGGGCAGCGACTACCATGAAAGTGCTCTGCTACTCACTTTGTCCTCTTGGGCAATACTGCCAGAGCCTTCTCGTCTGTATACAGTGGAGCTTACAATCCCTACCTTGTTCTGAGCGTGAGAAAACCCCAGTGATGCAACTGGCAAATGCTCCAAGAAGAAATCATGAACAAGAAAGAAACCGAGAAAGCAAATGCCCTTGAAGGTGTTAAATCCTACATCTGCTGGTGGGTCAGGAGGTTGAGCATTCAAAGTTGTGATTCTGGAGAGTCTGCACTCAGTCTTGCTGGCCTTGACTGGGGATTTTGCAGGCCGGTCACCATGGACACCTACCTGAAGAACTGTGGCTTCTGTATCTCAGAAGCCTCACTTGCTGTCGGCGTCTCCAAGGCCTCAAAAGGGTGGTCATCAGACAAACGTCTTTCTCCTCTTATGAGGCAAAGAACAGAGCTGAAAAGTCTCACGTTGATCCCTTGGCCTCAAATCTTTCATAACTCAATTAAGCCAAAGTGGTTATCATTCTTTCTGCCCTGTGTCTATACCAGTGGTTCCCAAACTTATTTGGCCTACC
>NW_005327184.1:0-2348 GCF_000412655.1 Myotis brandtii | reverse complement strand
TCTTTTCGGTGCCAGGGCTCTGCAGACATTTTCTGAAATATTTAATCAGAACGCATCTTCTCCCCTACATTTTCTCTGACGGAACCTCCCAAGAATGAGCTCTTCAACAAGTAACTGGACTTTCTGGCACTTGTTCTAATGTTAGAAGATTGTGGTGGTGATGTTGCCTTCTGGGTTACAAGGGTGGCTTAGGAGAATTCAACAGTGAGACATTTGTAAACATCAGACCTTCACAAATAAAGGATCATGCAAAGCTAGTCTTTTAATTAGACAAATGAATTTTATATTGGCACTTGCATTAGTTGCTAATGCTACCATAAATATGTTTATATTATATACAAAACACCCACATAATTTACTGTGTGTGTGTTTTACTCAGAGGTGGTAGCAACTATCTTAGCTGCAAAGTAAAATACCCTTTAGACACTGTCATTGTAGACAAGAATAAAATCTGAAAGTCATTAGCAGATACAATATAACCCTCCTTTAAGCACAGTTGCTAATATGGAACCCTCACCTATACGCCCAATACTAAAATAAAGCTAACCCTGTTTAAGATTCTGGATCACAGAGTACATTCTGAAACAAACAAGAAATAGTCCAATAACTAATGAATCAGTTACTGACAGGTTAACAGACACCCAGTGACTAATGGCACTCATCACATAACCACTTCTAATTACTCAGGAAGCTGTCCTTTAAATGAGAATATTCGGACGCTAGGATGAAGGCCCAAAGTAGCATTTCCAGCCTCCTTTTCTTTTTTCCTAATTTTGAAGATGCTGTCCTGGGCTGTCTAGGTTTTGGCTTCCTTCGGAGGATTCTAGTTTGGCTACGATGAGAGTATTGGTCCCAGGAGCCTCTGGTTGCTTGTCATCCCCATCGAAGATAATGTCTTCTGGATTGGGCGGTGGGGGGCAGAAGTCTTCTCCTGGGAAGATCTGCTGGAACAGGGTTTCGGCGAGCTTGACTGCGTGCTCGTTTCCTAGTCCACAGTCAGGCCCAGAGCAGACATACACGTTGGAAGGTAAGCCATGGTAAGAGCTTCTGCTGACCCCTGAGGAATCCCTCATGTTAAAATAAAGAGCCCACAAGAGCCGTGGCTTCGGAGGGTCTCCCTCGTCTATTTCTGTCTCCGCGTAGGGGGTGAATAACTTCTGCACCACTGGTTCTAAGTCTTCTCTTGCTGTGCTAGCGGAGGAGCAGGTCAGATGCACCAGGTAGGTGTCTTTCATGCACGTCATGGTTGAAGAACATAACTCAGCGACCCGAACGGCACGCGCGCCTGGTTCTGCTGGAGGGACCGTCAACATGGAGATCTGCTGGTCGGAATCTGCCTTGAGCACGGACTGGTCTGTGATGAGCACCGCCCTGGAGATCTGCTCATACTGCACGCCTGCGCAGGTGTCCTCGGAAAGGTAGCTGTCCTCCACTATGAAATACTTCGCACGGATCCTCTGGCCAAAATGATCTATCACTGCTTCACACCTTCCAGATTCCTTGTCAACCACGAGGCACTGCACTCTGTGGCGAAGACAATAGATTCCACCAAAAACAGCACACATCCTGCAGAAACACTGGGGAATTTCCCCTTGGCCGTACAAGGGGAATAAGAAGGGAGTGTTGCCGTACCGGCCAAGACACTGAAGGAAGTGCTTTGTTGCTTTAAGGCCGTCGACTGTCAAGCAGGATGGCTCTGTCATTGCGATCGAGTGTAGTATAAAGTGCTGGAGGTTGGGGGTTAGCTTCTGAGTCTTTAAGTACTCGGAAAAGGGGCGCTGTGTGAACTCCTGGTATTCCCCAGGATGCTGTTCATAGTCTAAGCAAAATGTCAGAAACTTCATCAGCATCCTCTTTTCTACCATCGTGAGCTCTTTGCTGTTAAAGACATCTGCTCGGGAACAAGGCACCTGTTCTACTTTCCCCTCTCGAAATGCGAGAATCCTGGTGACATTTTTAAATTCAGCGTAGCGACTAACATTGGATTTGATCAAGAGATCGATCAGTGAGCCTTGAGAATACAGCAGCTTTGAGACCAAGTCGATATTAAACCTCCTGCCTTCTTTAACTATCTGAGAGTAAGTAATCCTATTTCTCTTTGGTTGACCCGTGTTGTCTTCTACCACAGGTTTATTTTCATCCTTAGCTCCGTCTGAAACTGTGTGTATACAAGTTTTCTCTCCACAATCCGTTTCTTTCACCTGAGTTTCCTCTCTATCGGCTACTTCTGGTAAAATTTCTCCATCGTGTTGTGGAGTGTCTTTGGCAGGCATTTCGGGGCTAGTACTGTCTGAGTGTGTTTCTTTGGACAGGCATGCAGAATCCAGAGGTTTGGTGAGGGTACTAGA
>NW_005327183.1:0-2347 GCF_000412655.1 Myotis brandtii | reverse complement strand
GGTGCTCCTGGAATATTAATGTCTTCGTTAGCTGTTTTAATGTCACTGAGACTTTGCAGTACAGAAGTGTTTCATAAACGGAGGCAGGATCTAAAGGGAATACCACAGAAAACCATTTGTTGAATGCTGATGTGTATAACTGCATTCTGAGAATTCACTTTACTCTCAAGAAGGGGCCTCCCCAAGGATCAGTAGCCCAGCAGACAGAGGGTACATTAAGTTTTTTATAAAATCTTTATAAAATCCCTTACAGGGGCTTTACTAATAAAATTGGTAACACTTTCTAAGTTAGAATCCTAGATGTTAAAAACCTCAAGTATCCTTAAACATGACCCATTCCTTTGATTTGCAAGTGTTTTTAGCAGGAGCCTTTTTTCCTGCAATGAGCCTTTACTTGGAAGCTCCATGTGTAAAGTGAGACTTAAGCCAAGGAGTAGGAGGGTGGGCAGGTGCCAATCAAGGTGTAGTTTACAGGTTAAGTCAAAGGCAAAGCACACGCTAATCTATGCTTTAATTCTGATGTACCAGGCTTTCTCTCATGGTCTTTAAATGTGTGATTTTGTATATCAGAGGAGATTAATCCTCACTAAAGTACTCTTGCAAGTAGCAACTATCACCCTCATCACACTTGCAGAAAGATAGTAAATTGGAGAGAACCTTAAGTGAATTTATTTTACATGCCCCACTTAACTTTACTATATCTCACTTTGTAAGTTGGAGGCAGCCCTCTCAATTTCCTTCAAGTAGCCTCTCCATGTACAAATACCCCTCCCATTCACCAAGGCACTTCAGCTTTGAGAAAAGGGAAAGAATAATCTATTGAATTTCTTTTTCACACCCATCTTCTTTTTCAACCATCTCCCCTGCCTTAAATCTCTGAGAGATTCAGAGATTTTTCTTTTCTTCACTAAAGTATCCTGCAATCTTCTCTCAAACAAAGCCTAACCATTTGCTAAGGCCCATCACCCCAAGAGCATCTCCTCTTTACTGAATTCTGAGTGCTGTTGCAAAATGCCTGCTAAATAAGTGTGAATAAGATAATTACCTACTTGCATTTCTCAAAAGGCTTGATGGCAGGTGGAGTTAGTAAGACAGAGCTCTCATGTTCAAAATAACATTGCAAATATTATTTTCTCCTGTTTAGATGAAATAAAAATTTCCAGTTTTCAGATACATGTTATCAAGAGGATGTTAATTGTCATGAAAATGTCTTCTAATTTGTCATCCTGGTAGTAAAGCTTTTACATAGCCAATTCAAACAAGATTTATTTCAAGAAAAAGAAGAGTCCTAATAAAGGTGTCATTCTGAATTTGGGGTTTCAGGGAACTGAGATGTAGGCCAGACACTCATAGACAAGGTGAGGCATCACTTTTGTGAAGATAAAGATGCTGTCTGATCCTCGTCTAGTTTGCCTCCTTCTCAGAATCAAGGCAATATCTCTATGTCACCTTTCTAGTCCTTCCTCAGCAGAGACTGTCAGATGAGCTGTAATTCAAAGATATCCTGGAAGTGAGGGTAGGCTGAAGACCTTGTTATCTAACTGAAGAATCATGAAATTTCTTTCTTTTACATTTTTGGTCCTTTTTCAAAGGATGGGATTTTAAATAAACTCCTGAATCTTTCTCCTGAGTCTTTCTCCATCGAGCCCTGGGTCTAATCTGTATTTCAGAGCATCATAATATCACAAGCAAACCCAACCCAACCCCTCCTTTGAAAGATAGGAAATCTGAGGTGAATCCCAAGTGAGTGTCTGTACCTGGACAAATAGTAAGTTACTGGTAAATTAAAGTTGGAATGAGAACTGGTCTCTCCCATGTCTTTCCAGGGCTGCTTTGGAATGGCTGCACCACAACCTGAATTCCACAGCATCTGACTTCCCTGGGGCTGCTCCATTCCATGGGGGTGCTCATAAATATCCACTGATATTCTCTGTCTTAATTCAGAGAAGTGAGTCTGAATCCCAGTGGGGATGGGATCCAGGGCCACTACCTGTATACTCCAAAAGAGTGGGAGATGTAAGGAAGAGGACTGCCCAGCAGGCAGGCCATAGTGGTTGTTCAGGAAGATTATTTAATCTTTTTGTTTGTTTGTTTGTTTGTTTTTGTTGAATGTCATAGATACCAGAAGTAAAATGCATTCATATCCCCTTATTAATTAAATTATATAGAAAGCAGTAAGTTTTGCATCTGATATATTGAACAATTGGCATGGCTCCTATACCAAAAACATATTTATATAGCATTTTAGCTCTACCTCAGATTTGAAATAGTGAATGTTCTGCTTCTCTTGTCATTGTTATTTTTGTTTGTCCATTTGATTTTCTGCTTCCCTCATTTTGTTTTTTTT
>NW_005327182.1:0-2344 GCF_000412655.1 Myotis brandtii | reverse complement strand
AAAAACTTATCCTGGATTGAGGATGAAAATAAATAAATAAATAATGGGAGGAATTCACATTAAATGTAGATTCCTGGATTTCTTTGAGAAAGTGGAGATTTGTCAATGCTGTGCCCACAATCTTCCCTGGTAATGACAGGGTCATGATAAGCTAATGCCGAAAAGAAGCTACCTCAAAGTGGGATTTTTTTTTCCTTATATCTAGTCCTCTGAATTTGTGACTTCCTGTCTAGAATATATATGATTAATATAGCCACTATAACATTGCTGAAAGCATGTGTTTTGAATCTAGTGGTTTCTAAGCCATGGAAAGGTCAGGAGCCACTTAACTTCCTAGTGATGTAAATATCTAGAAAAGTTTACTAGTTACAAATACCCAAACACACTCTCATACCTATATATGCCACTTGCTATGATGGTGAGTTTGTGATTCTACAATTAGAAAGGTCTGCATTGTACAATTGGTGTTGACTGTTGAGGTTTCTTTTGCAAACTTAATATTATTTTTGAAGAATGATGCTTAATATTATTTTGAAGAATGTGTTGACATTGAAATAACTGGTTCCAGTCAAAGTTAATGGATCAGATCTGACTAGGTAAGTAAGATAGGCACTTTGGGAGGATCATTTATAGCTTCCCCAGTCTTATTTAATGAGCTGGAAAAGTAATTTACTGGGTTTTAATGTAGAGCCTGGAAAAGATGTACTCCAAATCTCGCAAACACTTTATGCCTTGAGACCATAGCTTAGTCACCTTGTGGGGTCTGGAACATTGCCTCCCTTAACAATTCATTTGGGTCTCTTGAAGATGCTGTTGTTCTATTGGGAGGTAAAATAGGCTTAAATATTCATAAAATGCATAAAGGGAGAAATAAGCCAGGTAGCCATTCACATTCTAGTATAAATAGCTTCACCGGGGATTTCTCCCTTTTAGAAAAGGAGGTTTTATTCGGATTTGTTGAAGGAGGGCATGAATTAATAAAGGTGATCATTATGTAACAAATTCTTCTTGGGATAACTTTGAAAAGGATCCAAGGAGAATGAATTGAGGTTGTCAATATTCTGGGCTTGCCTTATAATTTTTCCCAAGAAAAAACATTACTTTGTCAGACTATTGGCATTTTCAAAGAACACCTTTTTTGACAAGTTTAGAAATTGGTTGGTCTGCCACAGTTTTCCCACCCTAAGTTTCAGTGAAGACCTGACCATCTGCCAGGTACTGTGCTGAGCACATTACACGCACGGTCTCACTTCACCTCCCCTGTAGCATTCAGAGGCACGAGCTACTTAACCGGCCCTAAATGGTGCTTATTCTGCACTGTGCTAAGCAGTTTCGACATTTTAACTCAGTCCTCACAACAACCCTCTGAGCTTAGTGCTATTATTTCCCCATTTTACAGATACAGAGATTCGCTGACTTGCCCCGGATCCCACAGTTAGTACATCGTGGAGCTATGATTTATGACCAGACATTCTAGCTCCAGAGTCAGCACTCTTAGCCACTGTTGTCCACGATGCTATCCTTACTTATCAGTGAGGAAATAGAAGCACAGAGAAGAATAACTTGCCCAAAGCCACACGGGTAGTAAATAATGGAGCCTATGAAACTACATAACCTACAAAGCTCACCCTTTATACCATCTTGTACATCTCTGCTTTGATCACTCAATCCTGAAGCCACACCCACTTGTTTCCACCTCAATACAGATTTCACCGTGGCACCTAAAAAAAGATAATGATAAGAGGAGAAAGGGAAGGAGTTAGCATTATTATTTATTTAGCTTACTATGTAGTTTAATTCAGAATACATTTTGGGTAGTGGTTTGTTGCGAGAGGGTTGAATTGTCACTGAATTAGTTGCCAGTTTCAAAGACAATCTCACCTCATCTAGAGCAGTGCTTCTGAATCTTTAATGAGAATATGAAGCAGCTCAAGATCATGGTAAAATGCAAATTCTGATTCAATAGGTCTGGGATGGGCCTGAGACTCTGCATTTCTAGCAAGCTCCCAGGTCATAATGATGCTCCTGGAGCATGATCCTGCTTTGAGTAGCAAGGCTAGAGCATTGGGTTTTTCCAAACTAAGCATCAAAATGTCTCCCAGAGCTCAGATGGGAAGCAGGGCATTTTCATAGAAGAACATTTAGTGTGCGGGAATCAACACTGGGCAGAGATAGATTTGAACTTCCCAAACTCTCAAGGTTGGAAAGGACTTTCAGGGTCATCTGATCCAATCATCCAAGTGGTGTTTGAATCCTCTCAATCTCTCCCTGCCAGGTCATCTCAGCCCTTGAGTTAAAGAACTATCTTCAATGAATAGAACTAAACATTCAAGAGCAGTGATGG
>NW_005327181.1:0-2344 GCF_000412655.1 Myotis brandtii | reverse complement strand
ATAAACTCCGGGTCACCCAAAGCAAACATGGCCCTAACTTAGATCTCACAGCAAAGGCCATCGTTGGATCCGTCCATGCAGAGGACCTGGCCTCTGGCGGGAGAGGGGGAGGGGAGGACCAAGCGTGGCAGAGGAAAGAGCAGAGCTCGCCTGGACGCTGCTCTTGGCCCTTCGGGTGTCACTCAGTTCCCCTTCCTCATCGCCCCACTTTACGGAGGAAAAAAGCAGATGCTGTGAGAGGGGGAGACAACTTGCTAAAAGTCATACAGCCAGGAGGAAACTCCATCCTATGGTGGTGGCGCCCTTGCTCCCTAACACACAACAGAAATACTGTTGGGAAGCAGGGCGGGAAGGGGCAGTTCCTGCACAACGGAATGGAGTTCACATCTGGGACGTTGCAGGCACAGTGGCTGGCGGGTGCTACCTGAATGTCTAGGCGCGGCTCAGTGGGCACCCCACAGTTCGGAGGGCCACGGGGACCCTATCAGAAGGAGTGTCCTCTACGGAATTAAGTTAAGTTTTCTTTAATGGGAGGAGTTATAGGTGGGCAATGACTTTGGAATCCCCAAGTGTGGCCTTTCTTAGAACCCTTATTTTAGGGACGCTCCCTCCCCGGGCTGTCCTAGGAAAATGAGAGGTCCTGTGGGAGACGGGGAGGGGGGCAGGGTTGCTGAGAAGGCAGACACTGGAAGCAACCTGAATGCCTGGCTCTGGGGTTTCCTGGGGTTGAAAACTGAGAAAGGGCCCCTAAGAGTTGCCACACTGTGGGCTGAGGCTGGCCTGTGTGAGGGGCCGCGAGGTGGGCTGCAGCATTCCTCTGTGCCGCGCTCTGGGAAACACAACCACCCTTTGACAGGAGTGGAGAGGGAGGTCTGGAGAAAAGCCGCCCCTGGGTGGGACCAGCAGCGTGGTCAGGGAGAGGGAGTGTAATTAGAGTGTAATTAGCATGTTTTGTGGGTTGAAAAGGAAAAGCTGCCAGATCCCGGAGGAGAAAAAGGTACAACTGGAGGCCAAACCTTGTCTTGCTAGAGCCGCCTGTGGCCATGGGCCCAGCACAGGGACCTGCCAGGCAGGGACCCCAGGTGTGTGTGCGATGATCTGAGCGTGGTGTGGAGGTGGCAGCCTGGCCCTTCGGAGGGACATGCAGCCCGGCAGAGGGCCCTGCTCCTGCTGCAGATCGTGGGGGCCAGCTGTCTGTGTGGGGGTGCTGGCTGGTAGGCAGGAGCCGTGGGGGCAGAGGCTGCTGGAGACAGGTGCTCTGACACTGCTGGGAGAATTGGACTGTCCTTTGTGTGTGGGACAATTCAGGAGGTCCCTCCCCAGGAGAGATAGACCAGATTGGAGACCTGAGCAAATTTTTATTTTGGGTGTCTTGGGATGAGGGTCTTGTTTTTAAAGCTAACAGTCCTAAAGATCAGTTTGCTACATTTGAGCAACTTCAATTAGAAACTTCTTTGTAACAAAAGACAATCCAAGGTTAAAATGCAAAGGACAAATAAAGAGAAGTATTTGCCACATGTATGAGAAGAAATCAAAGTCTAGAAAATAGAAAGATCTACAAATCAATAAGAAAAGTCAGACAAGCCGATAGAAAACAGGACTAAGTGAACAGGAGAGTCACAGAGAAAGGAAAAGGATTTCCTCATGCAGAGATGCCCACCTTGCTGCTCCTCAGGGAAAGAAAGTGTAAAATGAGCATTGATCGGGAATTAATTTTGCCTATAAGATTGACAAGTTCTGAAAAATATTGATGATACTCAATGTTGATAAGACTTTCTGGCAATGAAAGTTGGTAAACCTTTTTTGGCGGCCAACTGGCAGACTCTATCCGAATTTAAACTACACATACTTGGCTGTATCTGACCTAGCAATTCAGCTCTTCGTATCTACCCCAGAGAAACGCCTGCAGATGTGCACAAGAGGAAGGTACAAAGAGGTTTAGTACAGGACGGCTCCTAAGAGTAAACATTGGAGGAAACTGTACAAGAAAAAGGGATGGTACATTCATCCTATGAAATACCAACCAACCACAGGGACGAGTAGCCTCGCAAACTTGGACTTGTAGGTGGTCCAAGAGAAAGGGGCCTGAGTGTTTGCTTCCTGGGCTGTCCTGCGTTCTAAGGGGCCGGGAGGCTGAACTGAGAGCCAGGAGCTAATAAAGCAGGAGGGTAAAGGCAAAGGCAGAGGGCAGCCCATCAGCAGGAGGCTAATGGGAGACCAGGCAGAGTCGGTGGCTCTGCAGGCATCTTGAGCTGAGGTGTGGCCAGGTGGGGCGTGGCCTGGGTTGAGCTCATTAGCTCAAGGCCTCGCGTGAGAAGCTCAGCAACCAGGCAGGTACAGGATC
>NW_005327180.1:0-2343 GCF_000412655.1 Myotis brandtii | reverse complement strand
TCTGAGAAGAATATGTAGGCTCCACTCAACTGCTAAATCAGTCCATGACACAGAGGAAAAGTCTCTCTGGTCCCACCCATTCTGTTTATTCCTGGCTTGCTATTCTCCAGTCTCATTGACTTCCTCTTTGAATCCACACAGCATGCTCACGCTTCAGGCTACCACCACATAGGTGCAGAGGTGACAAGCAGCCTGGATGGAGTGTTTATAGGAAACAGCCTGATGGTGATGTAGCCAGTGTCCACTGGCCTCCCTGCCCTCTCAGGACTCATTAGCAGGCACAAAGCAAGCTCAGTGTGACATTTTTGAAGAGTATAAAATACAATTTGAAGAAGCCATTGATCTCAACAGACCTGGAAAATGCTAATGGAACAGGTTGCTTAGTTATATCTCATTGTCTGACCCTGCTGCCTGGTTCACCAAGGAAAGATGAGCAGACATTATTTGCATAATGTGCAGGCACAAACTATCAAAAGTCTGGATATTAATAGAGCTGGCAACAGACATTCTTTTCAAAGGCACACACGATAAAATGAGCCCCTGCGAGAACTGTATCACACAATTTTGGGTACTTGAAGAGCATGCTTTATGAGGGGGGAGAAAGGTAATGGGTTCATTAATGCCAGAATGCAGTGTCTTGACACACAGCTTGAGATGTCTGAATCTGACATTTAATAGCTGAGATGATAGTGGCCAAATACTTCTAGAGGTCAAATCCATGCACACAGAGTTCTTGAAAAGGTGAGAAATCGCTGAGATCTGTAATGACAAAGCTGATGAGGAGATTGATGAAATGGTAGTGGCAATAGTTCGAGCCTCCAAAATAGCTTACAAATGATTTATCCCAGTGGCAGCAAAGCCAATTGACAATAGCAGAGTGCTAATTAAATACCAACCACTGGGAAAATACAGGAATATCTTTTGGCTCTGTGTTTGCATTTTGGTACTTTTAAGCAGAGGCCAAATTATTTTCCAATAATTATTCCTTCTAGACTTAAAACTTATGTGCTCCCATTCCTTTTCTCTTTTTCCTCACTATCCTGCATGTTTGACTTGAAACCACAAAGAAGATGCGGAAAGAAGAAAGTGGAGGAGATTGGAGGTGAAGAAAGATAGAAAGTTGACAGGAAGACAGGGAGGGAGGAAAGAAGCCCCGTGCGTTCTGATAATGTTACACGAGAAACACTTCCATTCCTTTCTAGTCAGTGGCTAATGAGGATAATATAATAACTACCATTTATTAAGATCTTATCCAGGCTTCCATTTTATTCAGTGCTTTATATAGAATAAGAGTGTTTATTATGTACTTGGGACCAGGCAGATAGTTCACTTGAAACATGCTATCTTATTTAAATGAGTTTGAGAATATCCATAAAACAATTTTTGAAAGGCCTTTCATGTAAAAGCAGTTTTAAGAGTTATAGTTTGCTAAGAAATACAATTAACATAATTTAAGGAAAATTATTAAGTAGATAGCATTTAAATGTGTATTCAAATGAACTCTTATGAAAGAGAAGGGTCTTGCTCCTAAAACAAGTGAAGTGCCAAGTGACCTCAGTTTGGAAAGCAGTGGAAATGGGCCGGGAGAAACAGGCCTCCTGTAGTTGGAGGGACTCGATCTTCCTCAGTCCTCTTTCTGGCTTGTCTAGGTAGGTTAGCAGCATTCTTAGAGGCAGGGACTAAAGAGGGGTGCTGCAGAGTATAAACGAGGTCAGTCTGCACAATAGATAGTTTCAGTATCTGAATCACCTATAATTGATTGCCAAGGGCTAGCCTGCAAAGGCTTTTGAGGCAAAGGCGAGGAGAAGCCTGGAACTGTGCACAATGCCGAAGAAGCTATTCTATTGGAGTCAGGGGAAGAGATGAGTCAGAAAGAAACATTTCAGTCAATTCCATCAAATGCAATGAGAACTGGACAAATGCTACAATAATCGAATGATTAGTGACATAAGTAAGCAAATGTTTCTTTAAACAGCTTGTTGGATGGGAATGGTCAATTTTGTCAGTTACATAGGTTGCATTTGGTGATGTAAAGATGTTTTATGGGTAAAACCCAAATTGGGTAGGGAGTAAATACATTTTCATATGAATCTCAGGAGAAGAACCTACCTAGTAATTTTGTGAGGTATTTAAATTGGGCAAAGTATCCCCAGGGAGTAGTAATGGCATGGAGACCTTTTCCAACATGTTGGAATGAGACTTCCTGGAGCCAATGAACCAAAGTTAATATAACGGTTATTGCATAAACAGGGCACTCATCCCCTTTGTCTCATTTGACACCAACACTGATAATAGTGACAACACCTAGTGTGACACTGCATGCCATGGCCAATGTACACAGGT
>NW_005327179.1:0-2342 GCF_000412655.1 Myotis brandtii | reverse complement strand
ATCTGAACAATAAAGATTTAATTAAAAAAAGAAAAAATCAGTTGTGTTTTTGTGTTACCTCTTTCTTTTCAGTTTCTATGAAAGTAAAACATATATCTAAGAATATCTAACACTTAATTGAGCAACTACTATATTCCTAGCACTGTGCTAACCATATTTCATGGAAAATTTTATTTAAATCTTACAATAAATGCTCAATGTGATAAAGGATCTATGAACAGACAAATCCCTGATCTATTTATTCAACGAATAATGAGTGCCTACTGAGTGAAAGGTGTCCTACTCAATGATGACAAGCCCTGCCCTCATGGAGCTATAAATAGTGAGGCTAAAAATTCAAATAGTCATTTAATTTCAATATCGAGAAGTTCTAAAGAAAAGGGCAGAATGACCTGAGGCAAAAGTTTAAGAGGGGACTTGATGCCATCTTATGGAGGTCATCCCTTGAAAAAGTGGCATTGAATCTGAGATAAAATTGCTGGATAAGAATTTACCCCTTGAAAACAGGAAGAAACACATTCTAAGCCATGGCAAGAACATGTGCAAATATCTTCAGGGAAGAAGCTTAGCACTTCTGAGAAACTAGAAGTGTTGTGGGTGGGCTGTGGCAAGCAGAGGGGAAGGTGGAGATTTGGGGAGTTGCCAGATCATGAGAGGCCTTGCCAATTATGAAGAATACTGAATTTCATACCAATCAGAATTTGGAGCAACTGAAGTATTTTAAGCAATATTCCATTGTTTTCCTGCTGTTTTAAATACTTTTTAGTTATGGACTAAGCTCTCTGACTAGCCTCAAAGAAAGAAAGACTTTTGGTCTTCTCACAGAGGCTATAAACTAATTGCTGGAGAGCCAAGTATGGACTACTTGTTGGTTTGGTTCCCAATGCATTGGCTCACTTTTAAAAGTTTGAATTAGTAGTTAGATAACATCTGGATTTCTAGAAAAGGAGAATATAAGGCCATGCTAAGTGGGCATTTCTCATGAGATCAATCTGTAGACCTAAAAGGCAGTCATATTTAAATGCTACTTTCATTCTCCAGACTTCATAGAACTCCATGTTTATCATAAAGCTACCAGTATTGTATCATAGAGTCTCATAGAGACTTACATTACTGTCTGGTCTTTGTAGATAGTTGAGTTTGCAGAGCCTGCCATAACATCCATTAGCACAGACTCCTGTGTCTTTGAGTAATTTAGCTTCTGAACTAAATGAGAGATGTATTATAGATAAAGTTTGACAGGCCTTCCTGGGAGGATAATGCAGAGCAGTTAAGAGCATAGGTTTTTGATTCAGATACACCTGGGTTCTGTAAGAAGCCACAACCTGCGGACCAGAACCACTTGTCTCCTCAGCCTGGCACTCTGTTCCCATCTAGGTATTTGACACTCCTTTTTATCAAGTTGTTAATGCCTTCCAAGCGTGCACCCTTGCTGTTCCCTCTCCTCTAAAGAGCTTTGCCACGTTCTCCTATTAATCGCTCAAGATCTAGTTGAAATGTTACATATTCCTGACCCCTGTCCAGATTCCTCTATGCTCTTGTAGTATTTGAGATATTCTTCCATCAGGAACATATTCTATCATATCATAATTATTTCTTGCCCTGCTGGATTGGGGCTATGTTTACAAAGCAGAGAAAATGAATGAATGAATGTGCTTGTTTTGGAAGATGTTTTTAGTTATTTTTATTATTGAAAACTTGCTATTTCAGGACTATGATAGGAAAAGAAGGAAGAGAAATGAATATTCTGGGAATAGAATCTCCTAACTAGAAGGCGATTATAAGGGAAATGAGAGCAAATGTATTAAAATCTTGAAAAGGCCTGGAGGGATGAGGGCAAATGTGAGAGAGAAATTAGAGCAGTCATCCAGGTGGAGCAAGGGAGTGTCTGCTTGTGGAGAAGCTTGCCAGTGATATGTTTGCACAATTGGCCCAAAGCAGAACTCAACAGGGACCCGGAAGCTGCAGCCAGTGAGACCTGGATGAGAGATAAGATGAGCAACGCAAGAAGCCAGGGCCATGGACCTTCCCAGCAATATGCTGAGGTCTGGAAGCAGAAACAGGAAAATCAGACTGGATCCTAGGATACAGATGGATAAAGTTGTACACCTGAGAGTTGTATAAGGAGCAGAGATTAGGAGACAAGGTTCAATGGTGACTTAAGATTTTGAAGTAGAATCCAGGTTCCTAAATTGCGGGACCTCAATTACTATAAAATGTATTTAATTGTATAAAAGTTCCATGGTAAGAAAGTCATATTAACAATAGGGAGTTGGGGAAAGGGAAATTAGATTTAAACATCTATTTTAAGGAAAGTGTTATAGGTTTTCTTATTTTAAAAC
>NW_005327178.1:0-2341 GCF_000412655.1 Myotis brandtii | reverse complement strand
GAATAGAATGTCACTGTCCTCCATTGGGATAGGCTAGGTAAGGTTGTAGTGAAAACACGTTCAAATCCCAGTGGCTGGAATAAACAAGGTTTACTTCTTCTACGTGTGGGTTGATCTGGGCTCTGTCCAAAGTCATCATCATGTTAACGTTGGGACCAAGACAAACAGAGCAGCCACAATCTGGAAAATTGCAGTGTGCAGAGCACTCTGAAGGGTTTCCTGTGGCAGTTAAATGCTAGCCCAGAGGAGAAATGCATCACTTCCGCTCTGAAATCATGGGCGGAACTAGGCACAGAGCTCTCAGAAGGGGACCAGGAAATCTATTCCTACCATATTCCTGACAGTTAACACACTCAGGTCCCATGCCTTAGTCCTCTGCTGCTCCCAGTACCTCCTGTCATACTGACCTTAATTGTTTTCAAGGGACTTCAAGTAGCATCCAACTAGGGCAATGCACAGGAGCTGTTGCATAAAAGTGGCTGTGAGCATTCTTGAAAAGGAAGTTCTATTGTCATTAAGTGTGTGACACGAGTCAGACCACAGCCTTCATGTACAAGTGTGTAGTTCACGCACTGCCCCAGAGCTGCAGGCCTGGGTCTGGCAATCTACCTCCTTAGCTCTCTAGCTGTGCTAATTTAAACTTGGTATTTTAACCTTTCTCAGTCTTCTTTCCCCCTTTGTTAAAGTTAGTGTAGAAATAAACTGTGGTTCAGAGCCTTGCTGGGAGACTAAATGAGATAAGGCATAGCAGGTAATTTTCATAGTGCAGCATATAGCGGTACTCAATAAACATAATTTTAGTGTTATTTAAAATATGATTTATTTCTTCATTGTTATCAAATAAATAATTGATATTCCCAGGAAAGTCTGTAAGAAGTGGAATAATTGGACCAAAGTTAATGAACGTTTTGAGGGCACTTGACTTACATTTGCCTTTGAGAATAGTCATATCAGTGTCCTTTCTTGCCAATAATTGGATGAGGTGACTCATCTTATATGTCTCTATCATCAGTGTGATTTCAAATAACCACCCCAATTTCCTCTGGGATATTCCAAATTCCACCTTAGAGTCCTTAAAGCCTCTGTTTTCTGAGGGTAAATATTTCATTTGAAGGAATAAGATATCAACCTTCATATGTTTCCCAGTTCATTGGAATAGAGCAGTTATCCAATCAGCTAACAGAAAGCCAAACATTGTGGATGAAACATGACCCCTTTGTTTGTGGTGGCATCAAGAACTGAAGAAATTTCTAGGCAGAGAAAAGATCAGCGACAAGGAAAGGATTAATTGAAAACTTTGGCAACTATTAAAAGCTTGAGAATTTAGATACAACACAGCAAGGGACGCAAAAGAAAGTCTACCTCCTTCAAATGTCTTCCTAGGGTCTGTTGGGCCCCTAAACATGGAAAATTACTAACTTGTAAACCTATGCAGGATCTTAGCAACCTGTGGACACCAGACCACAGACAATTAGCTGGCTTGTTCGCTATCAAATATAGAGGTAACAAAACATGTAAAAAATGGAAGTCTCAGTGCAGTGCTGCCTGCTTTCATTTACATTTAACTATATTTGTTGGGCTACCCATTCTGAAGGTTTTGACACAAACAATCCTAGTTACAGCAAGTTATCGGTACAAAAGCAAAGCTTTCAATTAACTTCAGGGATCCAGAGTAAAGTGCCAATGTTTTTCCTAGAGGTAAAAAAAAAAATCTAAGGGAGTCAGTGCTAGTATGAGAAAGAAAGGTTATTTTCACAGGAATTTGATGAAATATTTTCCACCTTTGCGAGCAGAGCACCTGCTGGATCAGGTGGGCATAGGAGAGGAAGGCTGCAGAAGAAATGCATTCGTATTTTTGGAAGCTAGTGCTCATATCTGTGCAGTATTAATTTTTTCTCCTCGATTCCCCCTGCTGGGGGAATATTCTGGATGCCCTTTTCCACCATTTTAAAGGCAAAACTTTTATTTGAACCTTGGAGGAAGCAAGCTCAAGAGCAAATATTCCTTCAGGTCACTGGTCTAAGCCTACTCTATTTAAACAGCTGTATATCAAACGATAGAAGCACCCAGACTCTTGCCTCGTTAGCAACGAGCCTTCTGAAGAGCAAGTCCTCAAATGTCATAACATTTCATACTTAATCTGGACCAGGAAAAAAAAAAGTTGGGAAGTTATCTGTATTCCAGTTGTTTAAAATGTTTTTCTATTGTGTGAAACAACCATAATCAACTGAGATAAGGGACTGAGCTCCCACACTTTATTCTACAATGTATGGTTTAATCTAGAAAATTCTATTGTTGGTAATTCACTCTCCCAACACACACACACACACACACACACACA
>NW_005327177.1:0-2341 GCF_000412655.1 Myotis brandtii | reverse complement strand
ATATGAACAGATGTTGAGGTAAGACAATTTTCAAGTTTAACTTTACACATTTCTATTTTGTTTGATTCTTCCTTCAAAAAGCATAAACTTCTTTTATAATGAAAATAAAAAGGATACCACAACCCATTAGCCTTGTAAAAAGTGCCATTAGAAGTTTGAAAATGCTGTTCTGAGTGGTGGTAAAGGGATGAACAAGAGACTTAAGTCCCCACCCTCTAGGATACCGGTCAGCGTTCTGTAGCAATGGAAGCTTGGAAATAGCAAAGTGGGCAGAAGTCCACCAAACCATCTCTCTCAGGCTGATGGGAAATAGACCATCGTTGGAGGAATGAGGCTCAAGTATTAGATGAGTGAATGATACAGGGAAGGTGCCACAGGATAAACGTCTTTGTGGTCAGACACTTACAAAGACAGCCCCCTGCGGGGAGGGATGTGATGGCCACATCCCTTCATGTCATACTGCTTCTGCCCACACCCTGGCTGCCCCACCCAATCATTGGACCTATCCTCTAGTGGGTGGAGTTAAACCACATTAAAAAGTTGCACGCATGAGTATTATTTTTTTGACACTCTCTCTATATTGGCTCTGTGTGGTAATGTTTCTTCTCTCAGTGGCTGAGTCCACGGGGCTGTGATGGTAATGAAGGGATTCAGGCCCATTGGGACGTAGGCAGAATTCCCTCCTGTGTTTCTGGAACAAACCCCTGAAGGTGCTGTGACACTCCTCCTCCCCCATGTGGAGGCTGGATTCAGCGGGAGAGACTGGGGACCCCTCTTAGGTCTTGAGGTTTCCTTAGCAAATGACTAAACTGGGTTCTACCAGATGCCTTAAATAATGCATTACTGGGTTGGACAAATTATTGTTGTTATTATTATTATTATTACTGATATTGTTTTCATTTAGTTACTCTTTCTAAAGAACACCTTCCCTGAGAACTGCATGGCAAAGAATGTGGGCAGGATTGGGCATATTTGGTCCCTTGCTCTGAGACTATCTAATATTAAAATGTCACCACAACCCTAAGAAAGATTGGGAATTTGGTAGCTTGTGGATGAAATGAGACTGTTGTTAAATATCATACGGTTTGGGAAAAGTATTCTGACTTATACTCTATGTATTAAGTACTTTGGGTGTTGATGTGATAGTGGGCTGACATGGGTGTTATGTTATTTGGGTATGAATATTTTTAAAACCAGATTGTTACCTTTTATATGTCCCATGGCAATACAGGAATCGAAACAAATGAGTCCAAGGATTTTTGTTGATTGGTTGATGTAGACCTCACCTACTTACAAAATATTTGAAATTGTTCTTTACCACCTTTATCCCGGGGAATCTTGATTCTACTTGGCAGAATTTCAAAATGTATTCCTGGAACAAATACTCAAATATGCTCTGAATCTGCAACAGTGAAAATTAGCTCTTCAATTACTTTCTCAGTAGCAAAACCGTCCACACATCCATTTCCTTTACATCATCAGTGCAAGAATGCTGCAGCAGCATAAAAATGCTGACAACAGAAGTCTTCATGTTTCTTTTTTCTGCTTTGCTTCTCAAGTTTTCACTGGGAACACTTAGAGTGTCAAAAATAATTACTGTAATGTTAGTCACCTGATATGGAAAGTCTGACAAATACCATTTTCTGATTTAGATGCAGTAATTTCTGAAGTGTTGGGATCAGAAAGGAATTCTTGTTAATTCTATTCTCAACTTCTCTGCTTCCCTGGGCTTAGCCAAGATTATTCCCATTTCTTCCTGAAAAATCTGACTCAAAGCTGCTTTCTTACAGGCAGTCTATCCAGAGTAACTCTTCTACTTAAACAATCTTCTCTTAATATTTACATTGTGCATTTGTGTTATATCAATGGAAACCATTAAAGGTTTTGAGAAGGGAAGATGTATGGTAAGAGTTACATTTTAGAAAGATTACTCTTGCCATAGGATAGAGTTTAAGGGGGGTGAAACTTGTCAGTGAACTGGGGTGTTGGCAGTGGATGCAACAAGGACATGGAAGAAAGATGGTTTGGAAACAGACAATGACAATTGACAATGATTTAGGCTAAGATGATGACAAGGTTTTGAGCCTGTGCCATGGGGAAGATGTGGTACCATTAACCAAGATGGACTATAAAGTAGAAAAGCAGATCTATAGGTCTGTGTGGAGGGAGGAGATACCTGGTGAGATCTATTTTGAGATGTCTACAGAGAGAAGACATTTGCATAGCTGTTCGATAGAAATTGGAGATTTCAGGGTAGTTTGGGAGAGGAGTTGAAACTGGAGACATAGGTGTAGCAGATATCTGTGTTTGCTCTGTGTGTGTGTGTGTGTGTGTGTGTGTG
>NW_005327176.1:0-2341 GCF_000412655.1 Myotis brandtii | reverse complement strand
AATGGAGAAATATCCTCGGGTGAGGATTAACAACAAAAAACAAATAAAATAAAAACATGCAAAGTTTGAAAAGCAAATTACTGCTTTACTGTCTTTGTTGAAGAAATATGCTTTCTACTGGATAGCTAAAGAAAGAAACTTTTTGAAAAATTCCTATTGAATTATTTCTGTCACAAGTTCTAAGCTTCATTTTAGAAAGAAAAGAGACTAAGGTAGCATCTTCTAATAAGACAAGGAGCCACCATGTTGCTCCAGATGGGGCGTTCACAGGACCACAGTGAACATCAACTTGGTGGTCTACACATGAAGAAAACAAGAGTAAACTTTGGGCTTCAGGAAAGTGGACCTGTGTTGATTTTATGTATTCAGAATTCTTTTTCTGTTGATAGCACCCTGGTTTTTCTTTGAGACAGACTCAGGCTCTTTTTACTGTCCATGTTTACAAACTTGAGACAATCAGAGCCCTGCACTGACCCTGGTCACCATGCTTGGTGTGGGGTATGGTGTGGGATCCAAGCCAGTAGACCGTCCAAGCCCATGACACTTAATTGCCAGACTTTTATTGGTGTCATCAGAAAGAGACCTTTTCTTTGTTGTTGAATAGCTAATAAGATAGTACTGAATGTTTATGTCTCCCCAACATTCATGTGTTGAAACCGTAATCCTAAGGTGATGGTTATTGGAGGTGGGCACTTTGGGAGATGATTAGGTCATCAGGGTAGAGCTTTCATGAATGGGATTAGTGCCCTTATAAACGAGGCTCCAGTGAGCGTCCTGGCCCTTTTTACCATGTGAGGATACAGGGAGAAGTCTGTGACCTGGCAGAGGATCCTCACCCTACCATGTGGGCACCCTGATCTCAGACTTCCAGCCTCCTGAACTGTGAGACATAAATCTTCATTGCTTCTAAGCCATGAAGCCTGTGGTGCTTTGTTATAGCAGCCTGAGCTGAGTAAGACAGATTGTAATTCTGGAGCTGGGAGCAGTCATCCTGAGACTATTAGGGAAGATCTTAAATTTGTCTGAAAATGAAGCCAGTGCCAAAGACAGCAGAGCTGCAGAGGAAGAAAGTGAGACAGATGATTCTGATGATGCCCTCTGAGCCCTGGGTCCTGCACAGCAGACCCTGACTCTCAGCTTGTGGACTGAGATAGCTGTTTGGGTTTTACTTGTGATGAAGAATTCTGTATGAGAAGGAAACAATATGTTTTCTCTTTTCCAACTATACACAGGCAAACACACTCTGTTCCTGGCAGAACGGACATTCACACTTACAAATGAGGCATTCAAAAGGACAAGATAAAAGTCCCTAAAAGAACAAGGGTCAGCAATAGCTCTCTAAATAAATACATAATGAGAAGGCTCTGGAATTTAAGAGTATGAAAGTAAGCTGATTGATGAGGCTAACACAAATCCAGACCCATCACCAATCTCAGAGAAAAGCTGAGAAATAGTGGCAAATAGGCATGGCAACCACACTCTAGGTTCACAGAACTCTTACAGCTTCAAAAGTGTTTTCTTCTTATTTTCCAATTTGCTGGAAGGTTCTCGTGGGTTATAGACAGGACAGGATATCATTATCCTCATTTTACAGACAAGGAAGTCTGGAGCTATTACAGGTCCAGGCTATTGATCTAGGCTGTTCGAGGTTTAGCCTTCACACCAAGAACCATCTTCATGATACTCAATCCTTTCCAACACCTAAACTTGTACTCTAAACTGGTGACAGTTCTTTGCATCGCAACTGGTACCACCCAAATTATTGTTTTTTAGCTCTGTAATTTTTTTCACGGAGTTCCTCTGGAATATTTGGACACTAAAGTTACTCTGTGTTGGAGATTTTGCAATCAACATTTAGAATGATATAGTTCAGAATCAAATAAAATGTCTTCTGTTCAGTGTTTCCTTAACTCAATAAGTGCTAAATTGCAAATCAATAGAGAGGTGGCTTGTTTCAAAATGGGAAAGAAAGGCATTCGGTTTGTTTTATGCCTACCTCACCATGGCATAGCATGTGGACCCATCAAAACCATGTATTGCTGTTATTCACCTTGGCTCCATCCAGATCACCCACCTGCTACCTGGCCAGGATCACTGTGTCAGATGGATGATTTAAATGCAGAGACTCCTTGCTGCATCAAAAACTGAGAGTGGACTCTGTAGGTTTTGCAAGAAGTAAGGGAAGCTCAATTTAGAGAGCTTCGGGAACAAGGGCAAATTTTATTTTTGTTTACAACAGACATAAAACATGACCCAAATTTATTAATATAACAATAAATGAGCCTAAATGTCATGAACTTTAATTAATTTCTCTGTAGAATGGGGGCAATGACACCTCCCC
>NW_005327175.1:0-2341 GCF_000412655.1 Myotis brandtii | reverse complement strand
AGGGCACATGCCCAGGTTGCAGGTTCAATCCTCAGTAAGGGTGTGCAGGAGGCAGCTGATGGATGAGGTCCTCTTTCATCGATGTTTCTATCTCTATCCCTCTCCTTTCCCCTCTCTTTAAAAATCAATATATATATATTAAAAGAACATTGGGTCTCCCAATTCACTGGAGCAGTATCTTGAGAGTGTTCTAGTGGGTACAAAGTTCTGACCTATGGTGGGAAATACATGTCTAAATCTAAGTTGCAAGTGAACTGTCTTGCCAATATGGTTGAGTTTAATATTTACTATTGAAGTGGCTGTACCTTTTTAATTTAATTTAGTAATTGCATAGATATGCTGTTTTAATAAAAATAAAATCAGTAAGAAAAACTTTAACTGGAAGCATGCCTTTGAGTCTCTTGGACCTTGTTTTCAGATTTTATGTGTTCTAATAGTTTAAGAATGAAACTGCTGATTCATTTTTATTTTCCACTTTACAAAAATAGAATTTGAAAAGGAAATTTGGAGAGTAAATTATCTAATTTCATTTTCTGGAAAATCTTTCTTTTCAGGCAACAACTCAAATCCCAGACTCTATTTTGGCATTTCTCATGAATTTTAAATTGTCTTTAGGGTAGGAAGGACCAAAAAAGTAAAGAGAAGTTTATTGATAAAGACAGCCTTTCAAGAATCAATGCATCTCTTAAAGGGTCTAAAATAAGTTCAATAAATTTTACAAAGATAAAATCTATTAATTTATAAATTTCAACCTCAATTTGAGATAGGTATATGGCAAATAGCACTCCAATAAATGAAACCTAATTTGCAACAAATATAGCAAGAATTAATATCCTTTTCTACTGCAAATCAATAATAAAAATCACTAAAACTAGAAGAGAAACATGTAAGCACAGAAAAATCATTGTTAACCCTAAACACTAACCATAACATTAGGAGTGGTTATTGCTGAATAGTAAGATACCCAGTTTGCATATTTTTGTTTTCCAAATTCTCGATATGAAAAATTACCTTACAATCAAGAAAGATGTTTAATACCTTATAAGAAAGATATAATATGAAAAAATTAAAACAAAAGAGAGACTTTATTCCAGAGGTGATTTTAAGAGGAAGAGGAAATAATAGATGATTTCTATTACCCATGTGTTCTTTCAGTCGAAACATGTCCGTTTTCACAGTTACTTCATCAAGAAGATCTTGTATTACTCTTTCAGGAAACAGTTCATGAGTGCCCAGAAAGCGCTCAAGGTTAGCGGTTAAATTAGTGAGTATTCCAATCAAAACAGTTTCATCCTGAAAGCCAGTCCACACATTGGAAAGTGCAATGAAGATGGGCTGAGGAAGAGAAAATAAAAGTTCAAAATGTAATTGTTTAATTCAATTATAATCACGGTAGTCTTGAAACTAAATACAAATTGTAAAGAAATTATTCCTTAAGACAAATAAAAGTCTCATGAAGTTAAACAACAGAATCTAAATAGAAAGTGGACTCATAAATTATGAGAAAATAAACTGGTATTTTATTTGAAAGCATTTTATTTTGGTGTGATTATTATAACGTTAATTTACTCAAAAACAAAAACCAACAAACAAAAAAACAAACCAACAACACAAAAACCAAACACACACATTTGATCGTCTGGCTCTATTTCCAAATAGCAGACTCCACCAGTGACCTTGTGGCTACCACTGGGACTAAAAGCACAATCTGGAGAAAACAAACCTTTCCTCTTCTTCCCTGACATGCGTGAAAGCAGAAAGATTTATGGGTGCTTCACCTCAAAAGGTCAAAGGGAAAATAACTTTTTTTGTATTTTTTTAAAAAAGCTAAATTTAACACATTATTAGATTTATCTGTCTCAACATGATTCAAAAGAACATGTAAAGTCTAGCAATATATCTTGGGGCATGTCTTGTGAGCTGCAAGTTAAAGATTTTTAGGTCAGTGAGACAATATTTGTATTAAAGACCACAGACTTATAGAACAAACAAAAAACTATTCAGGCTCAAATTATAAGTGAAACAACTTAGCCTTTGGCTTCTTAGTTTTTAAAACCAAATATTGGGAATGATTACAGAAAATTATCAAAGCCCCAAAGTGCTCTATAAAACACTGCATTTGCATCTTCTACCTCCTTGGGGCTACCAGATTTGTCCATAAGATGGTCCAAATAATCAGAAAAGTCAGCATAATTGCAGGTCTGGTCATCAAAGCGGTTATTATTTGTCTTTTCAGAAAAGTCACAAGTTGCATCACTTCTTTGTTGAAGGCAGTTAGAAACAGCTACTGTGAACACATTTTCAATACTATATTATGGATTATTTTTGTTGCCACAGCCAA
>NW_005327174.1:0-2340 GCF_000412655.1 Myotis brandtii | reverse complement strand
TTTCTATCTCTCTCTCCCTCTCTGAAGTCAATAAAAAAGATATATATATATATTTTTTAAAGGAAGGACAGATGCTCTGCATTGGCCAAGGAGGAGAAGGGACTGAATTGAGGAGTGTGATTCAACAAAGACCTTTACATTTCCTATCTCAGGTCAGATAGGACTTTTTCGACACTGTAAATCCCAATTATTTGCATGACCTGGAGGAGCAGTTGAATTCGTGAAAAACCTGGATTTTGGAATACCAAAGAGAGACAATAGCTTTCTTCATAAATGTGTGCCTTTTGGCAAGGCTTAAATCTTTGGTTTTAAGGACAGCGTCTGTTTCCGCCACCACTACAGCTCTGGCGCCTGGTACAGTGCCTGACACACACTGGGCCTTTTGGAAATAATTGCAGAGTGGTTGATTGATGGGTGATTGCATGAGACTCAGCTAGTGAGTGAGTGAATGTTCAGACTCGAGTCAAAGCTAAGAAGCAGAGTGCTAGTTGTCGGATATCTTTGACTAATTTAACAGTTCATGCCAAGCCCTCACCAAACACCTGCTCGGTGTTGGACACAAGAGTTATTATGTGTTCTAGGGGATTAAAAACCAAAAAGGAAGCATACGGTCTGATTTAGGTCTTCGAGAGGTTGTTTAAAATGTAAATAGGTGACATCTTCCACACAGGAAACGGCATGAGCAAAAGCCTCAGAGGAAGAACAAAGTCGTCAGTGATGAAGTCCGGATGACAAAGAACATTCTAGAAGTTAAGTACAGTACTTCACTGTACCAGCTGTTTGAAGTGCTCACCTGGAGTGTTTGAATTAATGTTCAACTCAAGGAAACCCTCTCCATGTTGTCCATCTGACTTTGAAGGCCGGAGCAAAGTGGAGTTGGGGAAACAACCTAGGCACTTGGGAGCCTGAGGGGTAGAGGGGAGGGGAGGAGGGAGAGACGACTTAGTCAGTGTGGCTGTGGAAAGGCCGCTGCCTTCGAGGAAAAGCCACCCCTCCCTGGGCCTGGCCTGAGGCCCTGCAGCTGAGTTAGGGAGGAGGGGCCGGCTTCTCAGCCTCTTCACCAATTTGGCCTTTGTCAGGCGGCTCTGATGAGCCCTGTCTCCTGGTGAGTTTTCCTCTCGGAAAGAATTGGGGGAAGTTGAGGCCCATAGATAAGGAGGCAGATCTGTTACCTTGGCCACAGCTCTTGGCAGGTCCTGTCCAGGATTTCCCTGGGCCGTCAGAGCATCGTGGGGGAGATGAGAGGTCAGGCGTGGGCCGGGTGGGAAACTGGACTCTGGAGGCAACCATGGCAACTGAGGGAAGAATCACACCCTCTGGGGAGCAGCCAAGAGCTGTACTTTTGGTTAGTAATCGGGGCTTGGACACTCTTTCCATCTGGGCGAAAATGTGTTTTCGCCCGACGCCTCTCCTCAAATTGCATTTGCAGGGCACCTGGGAAAGGGGCGGCTTGTGGTGGACTCATCTAAGACTTTGAAATAGACGCACACACAAACAACACTGCCTCTTTCTTTTCCTCCAATTATTAAAATCAGCTTTCCCTTTAAATCCTCCAGTTCTCTATTTCTGTCTCCTCCTTCTTTGGAGAAATCTTCATTTTCATGACTCTCAATCAGGAGTTCTTAGCTCCTGGGATGAGTTTGTCTCTCCCGAGGATATGTGGCAGTGTCTGAATTCACTTCTGGTTGTCATCACTGGGAGATACTGTTGGCACCTAGCAGGCAAGGCCAGGGGTGCTGCCAACCTCCCTACAATGCATAGGATGCACCCCCTACCCATCACAAAGACTGATCTGACCCCAAACATCAGTAATGCTGACCGTGAGAAGCCCTGCTCTAAATCTTGCTAATTTCTGTGTCACCTTCCCGATTCTCTCCATTCCTGTCTTCATTCATTCCAACTTCTCTTCCAGTCCCCAGACCATATTTTATTTCTGCTTGACGATAGCACTTCAGCACTGGCATATTGAGTTTAAAGGAATGGCAGAAAATAACAGAGATAATCGTGATGATAATAGTCATGGTATAGCCCTTTTTTATTGAGAGCATGAGTAAGTGCCCTATATGGTTCCAGTTAACCCTCAAAACCAATCTCTGGCAGGTACTATGCTGTGCCCTTGTTACAGGTGAGGTCAATGGAGCTCAGCGATAACACATTCTTGCTCAAGGTCATTGAGTTGTGGAGCTGGGTTGAACTTCAGAGCCTGTTTTATTGGACACCCCTTTGTAGTTTGTTTTTCCCTCCACCCTCTTTGTTTGTTCTACCGACGGACTGGCATTTTTACCTCCCCTCCTCTTCCGTGGAAAGTCTTCTCTCCTATGTCGATCGCAGTCTTAACCA
>NW_005327173.1:0-2337 GCF_000412655.1 Myotis brandtii | reverse complement strand
ACGCTCTACCCACTGAGCCAAACCAGTTAGGGCAAAACTTCCTACATTTCTGAGTGTTTTCCTGTTATAGTGAATTCTGGAGGGATTGCAGATCAAATATCAGGCTAATGAGAAAGCAAATAGTTAACTACACTGGCCAAGCAGTCTCCACTAATCATGCCAGGGCAGAGAAACAGATCATGGGAATTGCAAATATATGCATTACCCCTTTCGTTTACTAGAAGTTTCTGCATAAGCAACTGAAGAGGAAACAGCTTTTGTAATTTGTTCCAGTCACCTTTACTCTATGTAGGTTTCTCTTCATCTTAAAAACAAACCTGTCAAAGATTCAGAAATAGCCAAAGTAAAACCAATGAATCACTGAAGGAGAAGTTGGTAAAAATTTGTTATGCACACCCCAAAAAAACAGTTTGCAAACTGGGAACACTCAAACCAAAGCATGGGATGAGGCTTGGGGCATACCGCTACAGAGCAGCCTATATAATGAGAGAGCAGTGTCTTCACAATGAATGGTAATTAAGCTAAATTAATGACTAAACTGATTTTTATCTTCTTAGGGAAGCTTCAAAGCTATTCTCCATTTGCCTTTTGATTTTAACACACCTTATTGTATCTGCTGTTCTCTCCCAGCATTTGTATTCTCTCTTTCTGTGGCTCCATATACCATTAGAAAGGCCCACATCTGGCTAGTCTTACAAGGAAAAAGCTACTGTGCTGGAACTCTTCTTTCAACAAGATTATAGATTAAACGCATGCCTTCTATTTTTTTTTTCTTGTATTTAACTTCAATCCTACCACTGGTGCTACTAAAAATTGCCTTAGAATGTCATGCTTTGGAATTTTCTTTCCACTACAATTGGTAGTCTTAAATAAACTTTGCACTGTGGGCTTCTCAGATGTTGTGATATATATTCTTTCTCTAAACTGATAAAATGTTTCTCAATTGTTCTAACCACTTTCTACCTAAATATCATTTTAGTACTGTGATTATTACTATCAAGGATCCTGAGTTCTTATAAACATACTTTACAGTCCTAAATTCAGATGATTAAGATTTGCATTTGATTAAACAGGCAAAACGTGTTCTTTACAAGTAGTAAGATGATAAAATGTGGTTCGGGAAGTAATTTTGTTTCTTTGTCATTATTTCTGTGCCAATAATTACAGAGTAGTTCCTTGTTTTCACATTGTGTTTATCTACAAAAGTACTGGTCTCTCCATATCTCCTCTACCCATACATATCTCCTTTACTCTTAGTAACAGAAACTACATTTACTAAGGGAAGATTGCAAAAGGAAAAAAACACATATTGGATCACCGTTTAAATAAATCCAAGAAATATATAAACTGTACATAGGAAGTTTTCAGAATGTACAAAAACAGTGGCTTAAGGGAATATTATAAGTACATTACTCATATTTATATCTAGATAAATGTAGAATAAGTAAAATACATGTGATAGCAGTGGCATTTCTTTTATATTATTTTTGCAACTGAAAGAAATAAAAATTGCATGGGATATGGTGATACGTATATGTATATACATGCACATACAAAACACACACAGAATATCAAGAAATTACAGCTTCATTCTCAACTAACTATTTTATCAAAGCCATCTAGAGTCCAAGTTAAGTTCTGGAGTAGCAGGGTTTCCATTTGAGCCCAAAGTCTGGTTTGGTTACGTCTGATGAACTAATGAGACAGTAATCTTCCCTGCAAACTATTAGCATGAGTTGACGCACATGGAAAATAAAGAACTGTTGAGATAAAATTTCTTATCCCAGGTGTCTCCAGTGAAGACACAAGGGATGGAGCATAAAAAAGGAATGTATATTAAGGGGCTATAAAGAACATATAGAAATGTTTTCATTAGAGACTTTGTGATACTCAGAGCATAAGCAGTAGCACATCAAGGTAACAGAGTTTGCTAGAGAAATGCAATCCTCATTTCTAAAAAGAAAAAGTCAATTTCCAACAGGGTCTGGTTTAGCATGAAAGTAGCCTCCTTTGGTAGCATGGTGATTTGTAGCCTACAGTGAACTTGGATTTGGCATTTTTATAGGAGAGGAGTGTTCTCCTGGAAGATCCTTACATGCAGCAGAATGATGAGACAGTTTACCTAAGAGTCTTGCAAGCACCATAGCAGGCAGTAGGTGATTAATATGAACAAAATGGTCATGAGCACATGTAATACCCTTACCCCAGAACTCCCAGAAAAGATTGGGAGATTTTGTGGCAGGGCTACTGAGAAATTTTGTAATGGTATCTATAAACCCCTGTAATTTGAGCATTAATACTTGATATTAATATTTATATTCACAGAAAATGCAGATG
>NW_005327172.1:0-2337 GCF_000412655.1 Myotis brandtii | reverse complement strand
CACACACACACACACACACACACACACTCACGCACACGCACCAGTGAGCACGGAAGAAAGGAAGGAGAGGGAGAAAAGAAAGAGAAAGAAGAAAGAAAAGAAGGGAAAAAAGGAAAAATATTAGTTGCTTTTACTAGTATATAAACCTCTTTTCCATGACACACATATCATTACCATTGTCATACCTAATACGTATAGAATTGGTATTGCTAACCCTATTAATCATTGCTAGAAAATCAAGCAGTAAAGACTAGAAGTGTGAATGATGATAAAATTGCTTTGATGGTCTTGATAATGTTCCAAAGAACAAAGTCAGTGGTTTTACCTAACTAAGAGTAAATGTTTTGAGTATTCTGAGAACCACCACCATTTTTTGTTACCATCATCTTCTTTTCATTTTCAAGGTATTTGAAGATCTGTTTAACTAGTACAAATATTGCTAATATTACTAAGTGGGAAAACCAAGGGAGAAATCAAACAAATGTGTGTGTTTTTTATTTTAGCCTTGCTAGAATCCCCAAATCCTTCTGATTTTGTTTCTCTTTTGTTTTGCAGACAGCCTCAGTGAATTAGATCACAGCCAGCCACTTGAGACTGAATTAATCATTCATATGCTTTTTGAAATCTATTAAATGAATAAGGGAGGGAGAAAAGGCAAACAAAACGCCTGCTCAGTTCTTAGTATTTGGCCATCTGCCAACTGTGTCTGATGTCACCCTCAGTGGACCAGCAAGCCCTTTGGAGAGCTTTCAGTTGCCATGTTAGCCCTTAAGTACCCTATTTAATTGTCAATAGATTAATGTTCTACTTTGTTCTCTGTACCTTTGTATATCTGGGCCATCTGATGTTAACCACAGGCTATACAAACTGTGAGCAGGAATCCTGGAAAAGAAACTGTGAGAGGCTTGTGAAGAAATCAAGTGTGGGTGTGGCAAAAACATAAAATAGCAAAATAGCACATAGACCTCTCTGCAAAGTAACAGTGAATTGAAAGAAGATTCTAGAGAAGATGGGGATGGATGAAGAGAACATAATGGTATTGTTTGGTCGTAAGGCTACAGGATAAAGAAATTAAGTGGATACTCCTCGGCATGTGAATGCACGCAGAGAACCTGACATCAGTGTTGCAAGTTGATGTAGTCTGGCAAGAGTAAGAAAGAAATAGGGGCTTTCAGAGGCCCTTTCAAAGATTGGTAGATTGTCATTATGTTATTATTTTGGTGATGATATTTTACTAAAGTTCTATCAGGTGTTATTATTGCAAGAAATTGTTAAAAGGTAATATGGGATCTCTGTACTATTTTAATACATGTGAACCTGGGATCATTTGAAAATAAAAAGTTCCATAGTGGTAATAAACAGGTGGCCCATGGGAAATAGTTTGCTCACCTCATTGGTTTTTAAAATTTAGCCTCCATGTCTATGGTTCCTAATTTTCTATTCTGGTCCTTGTCTCTCTTTTGATCCAGGTATTCATTTTCAATTGCCTGCTACTTGGGTAACATTCTGTACTTTCATGTCAAAAGGTCCACAATTAAGTTATTATCATTCATAATCCCCCCCCCACAACAAACAAACAACCTGTTTCCTCCTCTTTTTGCAGGTTCTTGCTCTGTGAATGGCAGCAGAAACTCCCCTTGTTCTTGGTCCAAACTCTACCAACAAACAATCACATTACAAGGTGTACAGGTTTCATTCCCCAAGATGCTTCTTACATCTATGACACTAAGTTTACTATTTAAACTATTGTCAGAGCTTCTTTGTGGTTCTGTCTTGTCTGATTCTCCCCGTTAAGCAATTCTACTCTGTCTCACAGCTATGAAGAGGGCACTGCCTTGCTCAAGACCACTCCCTAACTCTCCCTCTTTCAGGGAGAGAAGGCCAGGCTCCTCAACCTGCCTGTCATCCTGGGCTCTCTACCTCTTAGCCTCAACTACTCTTTCTACTCTTGATACTTATCTATTCACCCAGAGGTACCAACCAAAATGGAAGATTTTCTGTTTCTTACACATTTATCTGTTAATGTCTTTGTTCTTTCCTCCAGCAGCATGCCTAAGTTTTCATCTCTTTCAGTCAAAATTCTTTCAAATGGAGATCAAAAAAGGTCAATCTGTCAGCGAACACTATAACTCTCCAAGGGAATAATGAATATGGACACTGGGAAGGGTTTCCTTTCGGAGAGGCAATGATAACAGTACTGATGTATAGCACAACACTGTCCAGATAGACTCCCAGCCCAGCAGAAAGTATATCTGTGTGTGCTGGAGTGCAAGGCACACATTGTGTTAAACAGAATTGACTTATGTGTCTGGTGGGGTGCCAACAGCTAAGGGAAGG
>NW_005327171.1:0-2337 GCF_000412655.1 Myotis brandtii | reverse complement strand
ATGTGCCCAGGCCATTGGAATATCGGGGACACCTATCAGAACGGCTAAGATTTAAAATAGTGGCCATAAAATACTGGAGAAGATGCGGAGAAATTGGATCTCTCATTCATTACTGGTGAGAATGCAAAAGGATATAGCCGCCACTCTGGAAAATGGCGGGCAGTTTCCGCAATAGGCTCAATACTTATCAGACTCAGAAGGTATTTCAATATCCTTGAACTGAACGTTTCTAGTGGAAAATGAGATTGCAGATGTAGTTAGAAACCTGGGGGCCCCAAGCAGAAACTTCCCAAAGACCTTCTCTCCCCAAAGGAAGTGAGTAGAAAGGAGGAAAGTGAGGTCTGGAAATTTACTCCGAGGCGGGGGAGGGAGGCAGCCGGCTGTGGCTGCCTCATTTCTGGCTCCGACTTGAGCTGGCCGCTCGCTGCACCTGGGATATTAAAGGAGCCGGACTCACTAGGAGACAAGCAGGATGCAACCTGACTTCCTCCCACTCAGGTCTTCAAACCCTCCGTCTGGCCTCCGACCCACCGCCCAGCCAGATCTCTGGAAGATCTGTAGCGATTTCTCTCAACGTAAGCTTTGCAGGGTCTTCCAAGGCTCCCTCCCCTACCGAGGCCCTTTTCTGCCCGGCCCTGGCGTTGGTCTCTTTATGACGCCCCTGGGAGCCCTGCTCTGAAGGCCTCCCGACCCCTCAGCCTCTATCCAGTGGGAGTGACCGGGCACAGAGCCCTCAGAGGCCTTTGACGCTGGGCAGGGGGCTCTAGGGGGGCTCTAGCCCAGCTCTCTTCCCAGTGTGTGCCCTGCCTGGTTCTGGAAGCGGAAGCTGTTGCCTCCTGAGCCCCCTCGCTCGGCTCAGCCTTGTGAGCTGCTCCAACCAGCCACAGCCCTTGGCATTTTCTAGAACAGAGACCAGCCTCAGTGGCTCCGGGCCCCACCTGTTCCAGGAGGCCCAGGCTGTGTTCTCCGGAGGACCCCTACCCCATCCTACCTGGGCCGTCCAGGACCAGCAGCTCAGCAAGACTGAGGCTGTTGGGAGGCGATGAAAGAGAGGTCAGTCTCCCCCTGGTTGTCACCCCCACTCTCTATAAGCAGTTGTCTTGAAGGCTACCCCCTTTCTTGGTTTAAGGGTAGAAAGAGAATCAGAGAAGAAACGGGAAACATAACCTCCAAACAACGTTCCTTCAAGAAGTCCTCACTCTCGGGTGTGGCCTGGGGTGATGATGGACACCCTTTTACCCACAGGCCAGACCCCACACATACATGGCTGCTCTACTCCGCCACAGCATTGGCATGTTCACCTGACCGTGTCCCTCTCCTTAAGCGCCCTCCCAAGGCTTCTCGGGTGCCTCTGGATAAAAGCCAAACTGCTGAACACCACTGCCGACCCCAAGGAGGAAGAGCCCTCACAAGAAGGGCTCCTGGTGGCCAACCGAGCTCAAATGTACAAGCAGAGCCTAGAAGCCACGGATAAGCAGGTGCTTCCCCGCAACCCGCCCTTCAGGGAGAAGCCTGGGCTGCACTGCCTGCCTGCCTGCTGAGCCAGCCCTTATGAAGGAGCTCCTGGATCCTGTTTTAACCAACAGGAGGGAGACGTTCCATCTGAGATGCATGGAAGCTATAGCCTCCTTAGCATCTTCACTGACCAATCAGAGCAGCTCCATTTCATCCAACCAGGACAGTGGGTTTCGGACCAATCAAACTGTGAGTACAGACCAATCAGGGACCAGGGGCGAGGACTTCTCTCTCTATAAGTCAGCTCCCTCCCAGGGCTGCTTTTTCCCTTTGCACAGACCACTGGAGTGTGTTATCCACCAGAGAGGGATGACCGCTGACGAGAGCAGATATCCTGCAGGAGAGGGACTTGCCTGGGGGCCGCCTCACTCCTGGCCTCCCAGAAGGCCTGGTAGCCATACTATCTCACAATCGAACCGTTTGCTCTGAAAGTTTCCATCCTCACCACACCCCAGACTGGGAATTCCTGTTGGTGGTGAATTGGCGCCAAGGACAGCCCACCCCTGTCACCTCCCCTGCAACATCTTATGTTACTCTCCTCTTCGACGAACTTCTCACCATTCCTCGAATGTCCCACCTCCGGGCCTTTGCAATGCCATTCCTCAGTCTGCCGCTCGATTTCACGATTAACTAAGGCCCCCTTATCTGTCGGTTCTCCACTTAAACATGACCTCCTGGGACAGCCAGCAGGTTGGACTGGTCGCATCATACTCCTTCATGCAGGAGCCACTTACGTTGCCATGAGTTCCTGTGCAGCCATGGACATAACAGCATCAACTCTGTAGGCAGGCTGTTTCCGTTCCAATCCTGGTTCTGCCACTT
>NW_005327170.1:0-2336 GCF_000412655.1 Myotis brandtii | reverse complement strand
GTGTGCTGGGCCTCTAGTTTATCTACAATCTTTTACTCCTTGACAGAGTCCTAGGCTGATTGCACACTTTATTGTACTCAATCCTTACAACAAACCCATGAAGTGAGCCCAATTCTTATTTCCTTATTATACAACCACTCCTACGTGGCAGCATGGGGATTGGAACAGGGATGTCTGACTCCAAAGCCTATTTCATCCCCTAAAGCCTGACACCAATGTCCGGGGTCAACACTGTCTTTGATTTCTTCCCAGAATCTTGCTTGGAACTTTGAAGCAGACAAGAAGGTTTTCAAAGCCTTGTGCCTGCCAATTCTGTGTGTCACCTGGAACAACCTCTCCGGGCTGCCCAGAGCCAGTGGCTGGGGACATCAGGTGCATCTCCCTGGGCCCTGACTCACAGACAACCAGAGGGCCAGGGAGGAGGCTCTGACGGTCTCCTGAGGCTTTTGTATTGGCCTCTGACTCAGATGCTACCCAAAGAGCTTCCTTCTCCCAGCAGAGGGAGTGGTGGGTGGGCAGGAGACAGACAGAGCCTGCTCCTGAGCTCAGGAATTTAAAACTTTTCATATCATAAGCATTGCTGCCACCTATAAAGTGCCCATGGTGTCCAGGCATCACGCAGACTCTTCGCATTTATTACTCCTCTGGAAGCAGGTAGAATTATGCCCATTTTACAGCTGTGAAAACAGAGGCTCATTAAGATTAATGTATTAAAGGTTCCTTAACCTGAAAGTAGCTGGCCAAATTTTTTGAGCTCCAATGATTTGGGTCTGTCAGGACCGAAAGCCCATGCTCTTACCAGGTTGCCCTGTGGCTCATATTGTATCTAAGACCAAAGAGCAGCTCCCTGCAGAGGCAGATAATGTGATGGCCTTCCAGCCCCTCTCCAGTGGGGCAGCGTGCTTGTTTGGGAGCATTAATCTTTTTCCCAGATTCATGAGCCCATCAGCATAGTCTCATCCTCCTTGCCATGGTGATTTGTTCAAGAATGGCAGTAAACCAGGACTAAGCCAATGGGTGCTCAACCTTCTCCAGGCCATAGTGATTGGCTCAGGCTGGCCCAATCAGAGAAAAGTGTGAGACCCCTGGAATATTTGGGGGTGGGGTGGAGAGCTCTCTCTTTTGCTCCCCATGGTGTGGTATGTGGATTTGAGGCCTGGAACTGTTGCAGCTGTTTTGCCACCATCTGGGAAATCGGGCTGCTATGAAGCCAAGCCACCGTAAAGGGCAAAGACTAGAGGATCACAGAGAAATGGAGACAGAGCCCTGATCAAACCATTCCTGAAGGTTGAACCACTCCTTCCTAATGTATTATTTCCTTACATTCAAGTCATTTTTGAGCTGAGTTTTCTATTAATTGCAGTAGAAATTATCACACTCAGAATCTTTAAGAAGTTGGCCTGAGTTTGTTACTTCTAGTAGAAGATTTCAGAAGGAGTGGAGAAGTAGCTATATGGAGCACCCAAGATTCAGGGAAGCAAAGGGAGCAGGGTATGAGCAGGTGAGGAATGAAGGAGGTGAAGGTGAGGGATGAGGGAGGTGAGGGTGAGAAGGCTGATGGGACTGAGGGGGTGAGGGGTCCAAGGAGTAAAAGGGTAGGAGACATTAGAAAAGTATGAAATGGGAGGGGGATGACGGAGAATAGAGAGTGGAGGTAGAGATGAGGAAGGTGAGGAATGAGAGAATGAGGGGGTGAGAGAGGTGAAGATTATGATGTTGGCCGAGGGCAAGGGAGTGAAGGGGGTGAGAAACTGAAGCAGTAGAGGAAGTGAGGGAGATGAGGGTGAGGTGGTGCCTCCCAAGGACTGTTCCTGGTGAGCTAACGGCTGGAAGCACCCCCTGTCTGCTGGGCAGGGGGAACCTGCCTCTCTGGGGATGGTGTTCAGACCAGAGCCCGTTGACCCAAATCTTCACCTTCTGTGCTTTCAGGTCTTTGTCACTTAATTAGAGGAAGCAAACCTAGGTTTTTAAGATCCTTGTGGCAGAGCACTAACTATAAGAATTCACCTGCTTCAAGGAGAGAGAAAACTTTGGAGTTAAAATGCCCCCAGCCCCCCTGCCTCAGCCTTTTGTCCAGAGCGCAGGGGACGAGCTTGGGCGGGTCCCAGGGGCAGATGTGGCCCCATTGCCTGCAGACGCCTTTTATGAAAATCTCGAAGGACAAAGGAGAGCTGAGCGTCCAGCATGTTTACAAAAGGCCTTTCCTGTGACAAAACAGGCTGCATCGTAGTCCTGTGAATAGTGAGCCGTGTAAGTGTCTTTAAAATAAGTTTCAATTTACAGAAATCTGGCCCCCGGGTTACAGAATCATCACTGCTGGAAAGCAAGGCACACCC
>NW_005327169.1:0-2335 GCF_000412655.1 Myotis brandtii | reverse complement strand
GGTGCATGTGCAGGTTCTGCAGCCCAGTCCCAGGTCTGTCACCTGCTAAGGTGGTCTCGGGCAAGTTATGTCACGTCACCCAGCCCCAGACTCCATGGGGCATGATGATGGTACCTACCTCACAGAATTATTTACGTGGGTAAACGCATATGTAACAGCGCTTGGCACAGTGCTTGGCACATAAAAGCTCAGTAAATGTTAAATGCTGTCATCATGACTCTCAGTAACATCGCCATCATCTTGTGGGCCCTCAAAGCCTGGGATCCTCTCTGATCTGCTCCCAGGCCCAGGTCAGCAGGAGTCTTCCTTTTAGCTGAAAGTCTCTCAGTTGGGAGACCAAGGGTGCGAAGTAAAGCTTCTTTGTTTAGCTAGAGGCTGTGAAAGCCCAAAACAAAACAGCTGAAAGGAGGCAGGTGCATAGTGACACGCCTCACCCTGTAATTCTTGGGTTTACACAACCACCTGGGCAAACCCCCAGCCTCAAAGCCTGGGGCCCCTTGAAGCCTGTTCCCTCCCAGCGGGAAAAGGAAGGAATTCACAGTGACTCATGGCCTAGGACACAGCGGGATGGGGGCCAAGGATCTGCTTTTCTCTCCCCCCACCTCTCTCTCCCTCACTCGCTCTTTTCTTTCCTGTTCAGAGAGCTGAAGGTGAAGGCTGCCCCTGGGAGGCTGTGTTGTTGTTTTTTCTGATATCCCAGAATTCTGTGCCATTAGAAAGCTTGAAATCTGAGTCCAAAAGAAGGATGCTGGGTGTGAACTATGACAATGAGGAGGCGAATTCATTCTTTATGCCTTAGTTTCTTTAACTTTTGAAAACAAATAATAATGGGAGTTTCTGCTAGACTATAAGGGACTTGAGGGCAGGAATTGGGTCTTTTTATTTTTAACTTATTTCACTCGGAGCACCTAACATGATATCTGTCACACCATTAGCGTCCATTACCTGTATCTATTTGAGTGAATGCATACCGTTTACCTTATTGAATTGTTGGAATTAGTTATTGAGATACTATGTGTAAAGCCCTTAGCCCAGTTATATTCACTGCGTGTTCCCTTTTCCTTTTCTGTTTTAGGCATGCTCCTTAGAAGGAGAGGGGGGAAGGGTAAAGAAAGGAAAGTGATGGAAGGGTGGCTGGAGGACAAGGGAGGGAGGACAAGGTCAGTGGTGGTGAAGGAGGAGGGGTTTGGAGGCAGCCAGCCTCCTGTCACACAGGGGTCTGTGTTTTCCGCTTGGCCATTTGACTGTTCCGAGTCTCAGATTCCTCGTCTGTAAGACGGGAATAAAAACATTCATTTACTGGCTGTGTGTGTTCAAGGAGAAATCTATTTGTGAAGGCAGAGTTCCTGGCATACATGAGATTCAAAATGGTATAAAATTTGAGGGTGGAGATGAAAAGAGAAGCAAAGAAAATGGAAGAGGAATATGAAGTCGCAGAAACAGGAGGAAGGAAAAGGAGGATTTTGGATTTTTTGCTTCAAAATCCCACCTTATTCTGCTGTTTCTGGCCAGTTTGGGTCAGAACTGGGCCCCTGAAGTCATTGCACTTGGCCATCACGTACCCTGTACTTTCGTACCCTGACGTGATTCAGCTGACGCAGTGGATGCCTGGGGGCAGAGCAGGTAGTGAATGCACAGGACACAGTGCCCAGGGGGAAGCGAAATGAAGAGAGGTCCCCAAACTATGCTCCCAGAAAGGAAAACGAGGTGGCCTAGCATTCTGCGCCTCACAGACCTGCCTCCGTCCTGTGTGCGTGGGAGAACACAGTTGGCAGTCGGCCCAGCAAGCCAGGCAACAAACTTGCTGTGTGAACAAAGATGCGGCCTGAGAAAAGTACACCTGGGAAGTGTTGTTATTGTTTTAAATTACTTTTAATATTTTCACAGTGACACTTCCATTTTTAATAATTAAGTTGTGGAAAGTCATTCTGTCAACAGGTTCCCCTCCTTCCTCCCTCTACCTGAGTCACGGTTACTTTAGACCTGATTGTGAAGGAGAAAAGACGGCTGAAATGCCAAACCTAATGATCACCCCAAAGTGTCTGGTCCAAAATTAGAACGAGGGCGAGACAATTAGTCACTCCCGGGTGACGGATCATGACCCGGCCCGAAGCAGAGCCTCCGGGTGATGGATTGTGTTTACAGCCGACTTCCCAGCAGTGGCATCCTGCGAAGGGCTTCCTGCATTAGAGAACCACTCGCTCAGCGCTCAGCCTACTTATTCCGTCTCGGGATGTGGTTCAGAGGTCAGCAGTGACATTCCCAGCTGGTCCCAGGGCCCCAAGCCCCTCAGGTGGCTCTGGACGCAAGGAGCTATGGGGCCTGTCCCATGTTG
>NW_005327168.1:0-2333 GCF_000412655.1 Myotis brandtii | reverse complement strand
TGGTTTAAATTTGTAAATTGATATTGATTGGGAATCAATTCCAATTTTGGACATTTGTTCCCGCCATCTCAATTCTTGAACCTTCAGGAAAGTGTTTTGATAAGCTTGATAAATCTTAGCTTTTTGCTGCCAAAGCATCTTACTATCCCAAGTTGCCTGTAACTCCATGAGGAGAAGAAGAAAACTGATATTCAGTGAAAAAAGAAGAAAACTCCATTTAGTGTTCTTACCTAAACTATGGTCAGACTTCAGTGCTAAAAACAAATTCCTCCTTACTTAGAGACTTTTCTTTTCAGTCTTGTAACCTTATGCTTTGCTTCTTTTATTTCCTTTTGGACTATTTCCTCACACTATCCTATTAATAAAAGCCTATGTGGTGTCATCACGCCCTCACTCCATGACTCCCTCAAGCCGCAACAAGGGATCACCAGGAGGCTGCTTGCGCAGCGGGTGGGCGCAGGTGGGCGGGGGCTTGATACTGCATGCACGGCGCAGAGGCGGGTCCTGCGGCTCTGGCCTACCTCTTTGGGGCAATCCATTAAGGTCCCCCAGATGGGTGGGTGTGGCCTACCTCATTGGGGCGATCAATCGCAGGGCTCCAGCACTGTAAGAGGGCACAGGCTAGGCTGGGGGGACCCCCTCCCCTAGTGCACAAATTTCATACACTGGGCCTCTAGTAGTTGGTATATTTGGTCTCACAGATTTAGGAAAACAGAAACAATTTTCATTTTTAATTGTTTTCTCTTTTGCTTGATGTAAGATGTAACAGCATAAGTAAATATGTAAATCTGAGAGGCTGGAATTTCCTGTTACCAGTTCTTAAAGATTATTTATTGAAATGAGTTTTTCTTTGCTTTATATGACACTAACACAGGACAATTAATACTAGCAGTACTTTACTTCCAAAAACTGTAATTTTATTTTCTTTTTCTATACTCAATGAAAAATGAAAACCTATATGAATTTTTCCCCTTGTGGATTTCTGAGCATCTGCGTCCAAATGTACCAAAAGCATAAATTGACTATATATAACTTTGGTACGCTTCAAATGAATGTATGTACTTTGGTAATCTAATGTACTTACAATTCTACTCAAAAACTAGATCAAATATTTTATTTTTTTATACTACCTTTGAACAGAATAGGTTATTAACATTGTTTGATGTAAAGGAAAAAGAGTCTTTGAATCAAGTCAAGACAAGTAGCTTATATTATTCATCCTTCAAAGTAAATAAGTATCTTGGGAAATATTTTCTTCCTGAAAAGCTTTAAAATCAGAAAGAGCCAGGTTTTAGGTGGTTAATTCCTCTGAGTCCAGACTGCAGTACTATTGCAGTTCCCTAGTTTTATTACTGTTTGTTTGTGCTGAAGCTTTTTACAGTTCAGTTCTGAGATATATATTTCATTATACTGATACAATTATTTACAATTATATCCTTAAAGTAATAAATGTGTTCTCTTATTTTTTATAAATTTTAGAAAATATGTACTGACTGCTTAGAGATATTTTAGCTGTTACACTCGACTAATATAGGTGGGCATGTCTTCCAAGTTAATGAACTCCTACATATTAGTAGTTAGTTGAATTTTTTTTATGGTTGAATTTTTTTTCATGGTTAGAATATTTTGTGTAGCACAAAATGCCATTAAGCTACTTTGTGATTTAAATGAAGTTATCTTAATGGATGTCTTTCAAAATATTAAAATGATTTCCCTGCTTTTATAAAAGCCTTGGTGGGGGAGCACAAATGAATTGAGTTGTTTGAGTCCTCTTCAAGGTCATTAAACATGTATCATTTTAGGAGATAGGACAGATTGAACTGATGCAAAATAAGTTCCTGTTACTTGAAGACAAGATGTTTGGTAAGTAGATGTTTTGAGGGAAATCCTTTGTCCCAGATAAAAAGAAAACTATATCCACCATTGAAAGTATGCTCTCCATTTAGTTCTTTTCAAAAAGGGCTAAATTGATTTAAATAGCCCCAAGTATTGACTACTTTTGGAGAAGATTGCAGGGATCATGCTGATCTAATTAGCAAATTGCATGCTTTAAATATGTCATTTTCCTTTTTATTAGCCAATTGGAGATAATGTATTATCAAAGGGAAACTTACTTTTCCTTTTGTATGTAGTACTCTTGCCCCATGTTCCCTAAGCTCTGCTGCCACCCTTCTATAATAATCTTTTTGAATATGAATGAGCTCCTTAATTCTTTCTCCCAGTTCACTTTCTTGGGTAGGGAAGATAGCACCCCATCCTACTATTTAGTAAATTACTACTCTAGGAAACGGAATGCCACCCTAGAGCAGTGATGGCGAACCTATGACACGCGT
>NW_005327167.1:0-2333 GCF_000412655.1 Myotis brandtii | reverse complement strand
ATATTAGTTTGCACTGTTCGTGGATAACTAAGAGTTAACTTTCTGTAGAAGCTTATTATTCTCACAGGTAAAAGGGCTCTCCCCCCAGGTCTGAGCTTCAGCTGCCCCTTGTATTTCTGCCCCAAACACATTTTTCACTTTTTATATGAGGTTGTTCTTGACCAGCCTGTCTTCAGCGCCAGCCTCTTTTTCCCTGAAACCTTCTCTCCACTTCACATGCCGCTGTAATCTTTGGTTATCATGTTGAAAAATGGACAGACTCTGCCAGTCTGAAAGGACATGTGGGGTGGCTCTGTTTGTGGCCTACCTGGCAATTAGCCACACACCATTCTGTCTCTGCAATTTTACTGCAAAAGGAGAAAGCAGGCCAGTCATCGTCCGGGGGGACGTTGAGGAATAGCAGCGTCGAAAGCTGTGTGTCTGGAGGGTTGGTAATCAAGGCTGTACCTGGACTGGCCCCGAAGCTCCCGTGCAGGCTGATTCCTTTCCCTTCCCACACCTCTCGCCCCTTGCTCACATCTGTTCATTAAGAATGACAGAATCTATAAGATAATCTCTTCCCAGGATAGCAAATGGGTTTCCCTTTCTCGTGTTAACTCTGAAAGACGTACAGTGACCGCCTGGAGTATTGCCCTGGGAAAGACTTTAAAACTCTGGCTGGACTCAGTGGGAGAGAATGCTGTGATCCATTAGTGATGTCTGTTATGGGCGGAGAATTAGAAAGTAGAGATGCCTGCTGCATAGCTGATGTCTCTCACCCGCTTATAACCTGACTCTTGAGAGGTGTAAAAATCAAGGCTGAGAAACATTGTGACTTATTCAAGATAATAAAAGCTAACATGAATGTTAGTTAGGAAGTATTCTAAATACTTCACATATGTAACTCATTTAATCCTCACAGCACCTCCTTGGTGTTCACCCTCATTTTACAGAGGAGGAAATAGAAAGCACAGAGAGGTTAAATGAAATGACTGCCCAAAGACACAGAGCAGGAAGAGGAGCCAGTGTTGAAATCCAAAGTCTGATTAAAGCAGTATCCTTCAACTGCTGCCGTCTGCTCTGTGCGAATCCTTAATAGTGGGGCCGAGAGCCCAGGTCTTCTGGTTCCCAGCCCAGAGGTATTTTCTGCCATGGAAACGTGATATGCTCCCCTGTGTTCAGTCAAATGCCTCAAAATTAGAAGGCAAACAAAGGATACCACTAAAAGAGGAACAAACACTTTATTCAGTATCCAGGGCATGCCAGGCACCGTGCTAGGAGCTGAGGAAGGGAAAATAAGTAAGTGCTACCCAGTCAGTGTCTTTAAGCTCACACCTCAGAACAGAAACGGTCCATCGGAAGTCCCACCTCATTCACGAAGACTCTGCCTGCCACAGCCTGCCCTGATTTGGGGCTGGTCTGCATTCCTGGGCAGGTGATAATGTTCTCCTCTTCTACATTCTAAGCGCCATTGCCACCCCCAGGCATGGTTCATCCTCTGGGTTTACACAGAGGACATAGATGTTGACACAATAGAGAGTTCTACGCGGTGCCCTACTAGCCCTGGAAACTGTTTAGTGGCTTGACTTCATGGGGATGCTTTGCTTTGAGAAAGCCAATCAACTTAGGTCAGCAAGCTCCATCTGGAGGTTCATTTCATTAAATCCTCTTTAGACACTAGTTCTCTGGCTGTGCTATCAGTTAATTTATTTATACCTCATCTCTTTCCAGGAAGAATCTAAAGTGGCCATGTGCAATACAGTTAATGGAATAGAATAAAAAATAGAAAATCTTGATTGAGACAAGGAAGAGAGAGCACATATCGCCCGTCATATCAGTTAACACAGTTGTTGTGATGAAGCAGTAAGTTCCATGTTGTGCTTCCTGGCAGCCAGAGGAAGGTGGAAAGCAGATCAATTCATCTGTAATTATCGGAAAGGAGAAAGCACAGTAACTTCTCAGAGGGTCCCCGACTCATCTAAGTCAAGAGAGATGCTTTATCACACTTGGCTGTTGTGGTTTAATACAAAACATATTTGGTCTTTATTCCTGGTTCTTGGCACAGAGCTCCTAAAGCCCTTGGAATTTCCAGAGTGATAGGAAGAGTGCTGTTGGTTATTCATAATGAGGCTCTTTGGATTAGACCTGAGTTTATGCTCATAAGGTGACTTCAGGCCAGGCCTGCCACCAGAAAGACCGGGTGATTAGAAGGTCGGAATTTTTAGCTTCACCCACTGACCTCTGGCAGGGGTTGGGGTGGGGAGCTGGGAATTAAGCTCTATAAAAACTCCTGAACAAGGAGAGTTGATGAGCTTTCAGGTTGGTGGACATTGAGGTGCTGGGAGAGTGGTGGG
>NW_005327166.1:0-2332 GCF_000412655.1 Myotis brandtii | reverse complement strand
TCACACCACATGTAGAATATTGTGTTTAGTTCAGGCCACCTCAATCGAGATGGCTTTCCCTGAGGCACATTGAAATGTGCACAGGAGATTGAGTATGACAGTGAGGGACAGTGGAAGGAAGTGGTGATAACATGCCCTGAGAAAAAAACCCAAGAAGAAATATGAGAACTGTTTTTAAATATTGACAGGATTGTCACATAGAAGAGGCAGATTTTGTTCTAAATAGTGCCAGATATATCAAGAGCCCGGATCAATGAGTGGAAGCTGCAGAATACTCAATAAAGAAGAAATTTTAAAGTCTGAGCTATTCATAGTGGAACAGGCAGTTTGGAAACTGGGGAATTCCTATCATTTGGGGCATTAGGAAGAGAAACTCCTAAGCAGAGGGTTCTATGGAGGTAATTCCAGCACTAGATGGTTGTTGTTCAGATTGTGACTTTTAAGGAAAACCTTTTGACATTAAATTCTACGACATTATGAAATCACAAGCCATTTGACTCCCACAGTCCCCGCACATACCCCAACGTGTTTAAGGGAAGATGGATAAAATGAGAATTAAAATTTTCTTATTAATTTCAAATTCCCAAACTGAGATACATCTTAAGGAAATGATTGTCATTTCTAGTTAAACCACTAGATCAAGAATCTTCAAATGAAGAGATGCAAAATTTCTCCTTTTTTGAAATTATTTGGTTAGTTATCTACATGGATAAGGCAAATTATATAGTCCATTCAAACGTGGCTTCTCATCAGTGAGGCTATTTTGGGATAGTATGTTAAAAACTAGCAAATTTTTAGGTCTGTGATTGTCATATTATATTTCATAATAATTTCATTAGAAAAACTTACTTTTGATATCATGGGCTGCCTGTGCACAGATCTATGTGAGAATATCATTTTTCTTGTTTCTCCTGCCTGCCAGAAATTACTCTGAAAATGTGGCCTTAGAAGGCATTGAAATATAATATGACAGGAAAGCATATTACTAAAGATGATACAAATATTACCTATTTGGGGACATAAACATATAGCTGATGTTTTAGAGGAAAAGAAAGAAAAATGAGTAAACCCTTTAATATTTATCCAAACAACATTTACAAACAATGAGACATGTCTTTCGAAGTCCTTAATGACCACCAAGAATTAGTCCTCTGGGTGTGCGGTCCCCACCACAGACTAACACTGGGCAGCCATTGTACACCAAACAGTTCAAGTGACTTTGGATCAGGTAGATTTTTCCACTATTTACATTTCCAATTAAATTTGTACAAATCAAAGAAGGAACAATAATTAAAATGAGGAAGTTACCTAAAGGCAGAGAAAGACTAGCAACACCAAGACTGATTCAAGAGAAAAATACTACATGCAAGATGGCAAATGGAGGGAGCAATAAATGGAATGTAGTTTTGGAAAGTCAAATGGTGCAAGAAAGAAACCTAAACATAACATACATTATATAAGTAAATGTTTAATTATTACAGCAAAACTCCATGACTTGCCATCTTTATAATATTCATGGTAAAAATGCTAGTTTCCCAGAGCCTTTTAAAGATGTCAGTAAGTAATATAATCTATACATTTTGGCCTGGTCAAATATTGATTTTTAAATAAGACAGAAGACAAATCGTTTCTTTTAAGCACATGAAGTATAACTATAATCATTTATATTTTTATTTCTTTCATGAAATCAATATTGAAAATTTATATTTTGAAAGTAATTTTGTTCAGGTTGAGTTTTCATTATTAGTCCAAGATCAAAAGGTGCTTTTGCTAAAAAGCGTAGGGAAAATCTTAGAATGGGAAACTGATTCCTTACCTATAAAGAGACTTTCTCTTGCTTATTTAAAAATATTTTAGCTATAAGTTTTAATCAGTTTTCCCTTTCAAGATTTTCAGATGTAAACAATAAAAACATCAATTTCCTGCTTAATAGAAACAAATAGAAAGAGACGAATCCAGGTAATTAGCGAGACTTGTATTTTTAAGCTGGAAAACGGGTTCAAGAACTGATTCAGAGAGATTAAAAGAAGACAATCAGTAACACCAAATATGCGCTGTTTAAATGACACATAAATTAATAATCTCAAGATAAAATGAAAAGTTAGTAACTCAAGGAAGTGTTACATTTCAAAGATAAGAAATGGAAGATAAAGATGGTAGTTAAGTGTCATCACAATAAAAAATTGCAAATACCTTCTTCAACATCTGAGATATATTCGCCATCACTGAGCATTTCAGGGGCGTTGGCTTTACGAACTGCATGATTAAGTGAACAATGTAAGTGGGGGGAAAACGTAACCTGTTGATACTACAACAACATATTCTAATGTTT
>NW_005327165.1:0-2331 GCF_000412655.1 Myotis brandtii | reverse complement strand
GTGGCCTGGGTAATGTGCTGGCTGGAGAGTGACCCCTGCGTGTAGGCTTGACTTAGGAGCCCTGCCTGATGGAGCCGGGCCGAAGGAATGAATAGGATGACGAGAGGTGAGGAAATAAACAGCACCGGTTTCGTGCATCTGCCCAGAACCCCGGAATCTGTCCTGTTCTGAGCCACCCCCTCTGCTCCTCTCCGAGTGGAGCCATGGACCCTCGTGTTGGAAGGACCCTCAGTCCCCGAGACGAGGGGAGCATAGGAGTCACGTCGCTGCCTTCTGATCCGGAGCCGCCGACTTCCCCGCTTGATCCTAAGGAAGGACCCGGAAGCAATAGCAGGAGCCCCGGGAGGCGGATTCAGGCGCCAGGAGGACTCTGGCAGCCCAAGGGCTCGGAAGGAGCGGCTCTCAGGATTGGACAGACAGAAGCCAAGGGGGCACTTGGCAGGGACACTGGCCTGGGCAAAGGCTGGACAATATTCTTACTTGAGGGCCCTTCAGACCCTGGGAGAGGAGTCTGACCCCTCCGTGGGGCTCCAGATCCCCCAGGTTCTGGCCTCAGGTTTGGATGAGTCACTGAGAAATGCCCGGGGAGGTAGTGGGTGCCAGTTGGTGGTGAGGAGCCCTACAACTGGCCTGGTCCTTTCACAGAGCTGCCAGGAACCAGGCCTGGCGTGTTCAGTCGGGTCATCTCCTTTTGCTCATCTGGCAGGAAACCCAAATGGAAGGAAAGAAACAGGCATTTTTAGAGCATCTACCAAGTTCCAGGCTCCATGCAGGTGTTTTGACACCTGGGCTCATCCAGATCGCCCACAGGAGTGCGGGGAGAGGATGATGTCTTCCTTCATTTGAAGACAGGCTCAGAGAGGCGAAGTAACTTGCTTGAGGACACACAGCTTGTAAGTTACAGCACTGGGACTCACACCAAAGCCAATATTTACTGAGCACCTACTGTGTGCATAGGCCCCGTTACTAGTCCTTGGCGTGGATTAACCAATTTGATCCTCACAGTAACCCTGAGACAGGGAGTGCTATACCCCCATTTTATTTAGAGGGGAACTGAGCATAGAGAGGCGGAGTGATTTGCAAGGTCAGAGACAGTGTTCGGATCTGACACTCACCACAGGCCTACTCTGTCTTGGGCGCTGCTGGGCGGCAGAGTTGGCTGCAACGAGGCACCTCCTGCCTCCCTCAGGTCACGTGGGCAGGACTGAGGTGGGGTGGCAGGTGAGCACAGGGAGGTGGGCTTCAGCTCACAGTCAAGATGCCCTCTCAAGCAGATGACCTCTAGGAGAGGGGGTGAGGGCCCATCCGAAGTGCTCCCAGGGTGGGGGGTTTCGATGGGCACATTCCTGCCCAGGAGTGGAGACCGAGGGGGTGGGCTGGTCTCTGAGATGTTCCCCTATTGACAGAGCGCCCTGAGCACCTACCAGGGCTTGGACCTGTCCCTGCAGGACACAGACCACAGGGGCCCTTCTCCCAGCTGGAGGAGTTGAGTGCCCAAGGCTGTCCCAGAGATGAGGACACCAGGCCTCAGGGTCCTCAGGCAGGTGAGGAAGGGGCCGGGAGTTGGCCCACAGGGGACATGGCCATGAGCTGCTGAACCACAGAGGAGGCCGCCTCAGGGCACCCCCAGGACTGAGCTAGGACCCTGGTCAGCGCAGGCGAGCTCAGGACCATGGATAGCACCCCCGCGACAGCTGTCGGGGTTGTCTGCACTGGAGGCTGCTGCCCGCCTGGCCAGCTCGACCGTCACAGCCTCAGCCTCCAGGGAGCACCTGTCTCCTCTCACCAGGGCCCCCACTGGACTCAGCCTGAGCCCCACCCTGCATCATACTGTGCCATGGGGTTTAGGCTCATCTGCTTCCCCCCTCACTCCATCAGGCTTCCACGTGGAGCTAACGGGAGCAGTGGGAAGAGGGGGGAAGGAAGAAAATCGGCCCAGCTGGGACCCTCCGGGTGGGCACAGCCACGGCGGGCTGTGAGGCTGCGAGTCAGCACAGGAGGCGGCGGCCCGGGGTGGGCTGGTCCTGCTGCCATCCTGGGTCAGGGTCAGCATCAGCTCCCTCCTCCATGATTATCTGGCCACCAGGAAGCACCTGGCCCATCCCCACCACCTTCACCCCCTCAAATAGGAGACCCAGCCCCTGGGGCTGGGGAAACTCACAGATTATGTGGGGTCCCTCTGCGGACCTTTGCCCGGCTGCTCCTCCCCCGCCCAGGCTCTCTGCTCTCTGCCAGGCTGGGGAGCAGCAGCAGCAGCCAGAGGAGCTGAAGCCCATCGACCCTCGGGGTGTGTGCGGCACTTTACGTGATGATGACCGAGTCCTTGTATAG
>NW_005327164.1:0-2330 GCF_000412655.1 Myotis brandtii | reverse complement strand
TGCCTCTAATGTACCAGTCCCCTTTGTGATACAGTGATTTAAATATAGAGTCTTTGTGCTTAGGGATCACTTGCCCATAGACTTCTTCACGGCTTTGGGCCACCCTTTGTAGAATCAATACAGTCCTGAGCAAGAACTCTGATATGATTTGTCAAATTTAAAGTGCCAGGAGAGCCATTTTTTCTCAGTAAGAATGTAGCCCAAACCCCAATCAGGGTAAGTTTGAGTGTTACTGAGAGACTAATTTTCTAAAAAGCACATTAGAGTATCCCAAATGGCATTATAATATTTGCATTCAGCAGTCTCCAAAATGGCAGCTTAGAGACTTTGAAATCAATGGAGCGCCGCTCAGGGGGAATAATACGCACTGTGAGAATGTAGCTAGTGTATCATCTAATGAATGATACCCAATAGAATAAACATGCATTTGAGCTGTCACTGTGGTGTGTTGTTTTTCTTCTTCTTCTTTGATTAATACAATAAAAAGGGAAACAAGATAATGCAACTAACATCGCTCAACAGTGTAAAATTCGGTCTTTCTTTTTTTCTCTATCTCTTGTTACTTGCATTCCTCTTTCATCCACAGATTTACTACTAAGTTTCTCCACATAGATATTAGGTAAGTAAACTTTCTCCCCAGGGTATATTGCAATGTTTCTGGAATGCTTTGGGAAAAATATTTTATTTCCTTATGTCACAGCTAGGTTGAAGAGTGGATGTGAGAGATAAGGCATGCAAACTTATCTTTATGAACACACCAGTTGTTTATTTTCTGTTTTCCTTTGTTGTTTTGTTCCTTCCTTTCTTTATTTCTTTCTCCTTCCTTTTAATCAATAGTTACAGATCACTTTATAAGGTATTGGACATATAGACATGAAAAAGATAGATATGATTCCTATTCTCGTGTATTTATATGTTACTTGGCATAGACATAAAGTAAGCACATCTATGAAAAGAACAATGCAGAAAATGAAAGTCGATGAAATGATAGAGAATAGTTTGGATGAGCAAGATATTACATCATTTTTGTGGTTGAGAAAATTCTCTTTGATGAAATAATATTAAAACTGAGAATCAAATGACATAGTCAAGCAAAGATCTGAAGACAGAGAGTTCCAAGCAAAGCAAATAGTTCAAAGGCCCTGTTTAAATTGTTCAAGTAATAGTAAAATAGCTGGCATGAATGAAGCTTATAGCCAAAAAAGAAAAGCATGGAGATGTTGAAGTGGAAAAATTAGGCAAAGAGTAGATCATGTAGAGTCTTGGGAGGCCTTGTCAAATGTCCAGATTTTATGCAAATAGAAAGGAGCAGGTGAGTTGTAAGTTAAGGTGTAACACAATTTAATCATCACTATAAAATGATCACCCTGGTTGCTGTATGAAAAGGATTATTATCTAATACAGTGGTGACTGATGGCTGTAAAGACAGATTCTGGGTAAGTTTGGGAGGTAGAGCTTAAAACACTTGCTGATGGATTGATGTTGGAAGTATGAGGAATTCAGTATGACTCATAAGATTTTGGCTAGAAAAATAGAATGGTGGTTTTTCTCACTGAGTGTGGAAGACGAGGAGAGAAACAGATTCAGAGTATGAGGTGTACATGGGTAAATAAAAAGTTCTGCTTTGGGCTGTGTTAAGTTTGAGATACCTATTAGATACTAAGGTAGAATGACAAGTATGCATATACAATGCTAGAACTCAGGGGCTGGCAATAGAAACTTAATTATAAGTTCAGAAAGCTAGCTAGACCTCCCCCCTTCTCCAATATACTACTTGGGGTGGTGATATACATAGCACTCTCTTACAATCACTGGCAGAAGATTGGAGAAAGCTTTAGGAATAAAGCCTAAAACTTAATTGCAAAACAACACAATCAGCCTTTTCCGAAGACAATGACTTGATGAGTGTCATATTATTAATAAACTGATGTAGCTATTCTCAGAACAGAAATCACTTGTGATTTCCCAAGGAGTTCCTGTTAACTACTGGGGACTTACACCCAGATCTGTACAGACAGTTATAATCCACTGGAAAAAGAATGGGCAGAACAATCAGGAGTCCCCAGTAAATGCTTAAGCCAGCTCCACGAGCAAATTTCATCTAAAACATTGAGCTTCGGAACTCACTCTTTCTCCCACATACATACATTTTGGCTTTCAAAACATATACTTCAGTTAATTAAACATTTTGCTTATGAATTAGTCCATATAGTAGAATAGTCTGTACATGGAGGTAAAGCTTCTTTTTAGAAAGTGTAAGCAGAATGGAGTACACAAAACGAATGAATGAATGAATGAAATGTAACATCTACATGGCTACTATTGAAATT
>NW_005327163.1:0-2325 GCF_000412655.1 Myotis brandtii | reverse complement strand
TTACAAGGAGAGCAGCTTATTTAGAAAGAGCTGAGAGTGTGCTAAGTTAGATGCTGAGAGAAGTGAGATAGGAGATAGATACTGTTCCCTTTATAAATATATCTGAAAGCCCATTGCAATGCCTGCAAAGTAACAGGTAGTTGGTCAATGTTCAATAACTGTCTCAGTTGGATTTTCCAAAAGCAGATCCTGAGATGAGAATTTTGTCTCAAGAGCTCTATTGGAGAGGCATTGCCAGGAAGCACGACGGTGAGTGGAGAAATGGGACAGAGAAAGAAGGGAAGCCGACCAAGGGCATGTGTATGAGCAGAGGTTGCTGCAGGCAACTGTCGCTCAACCTCGGTGGAATCCTATGAGAAACTATTGAACACACCTGAGGTGTGTCCCCCCACAGAGGTGCAAGGGCGCTGGAGTTTTATCCACCAATTTTCATGACACGTTGGTTGGAAGCTGCCATGGACTTAACTCCCAGGGACTTCCCTGATGCCTCAGTCACAGGCTGAGCACATTCCTGCTCCCCGAGAAAGCCCTCAGTAGAGAGACTCGGGTGTTTGAAGGGAAAGCCTTTGGTGTGTACAAGGACTGTCCCCCTAAGGCTGCAGGTGGCCTCTAGGGTGGGCAAGGGGGTTTAGGCGAAACATCAACAACCTATGCTACAATAAAGAAGTGAATGAGAGATTGCGTGGGTAATTGGGTCAAAGAATGAATAATTGTATCTCAATGAAATCAGCCCAAGGTGAGTATATGACATAATAGGAGCGACTCAGTGAAACAGCCCAGGGTTCTTGTCCACAGGGGAGAGTCAGGGGAAGTCCCCTGGTGGCAGTAGTGTGTTGGAATCCAGTGGATTGTGCAACTCTCTTCCCAATCAAGGTTCAGAAGTATTATTTTGGGAATTGGCCATGGTGGGTATATTTACACCATCACAATTGGTAAATGCTATAAATACAAGCTTTGCTCTCTGGATATCTGATTGTCAGCACACACTGCTTGGTGGTAATATGAGTATCAGTACTTGGTCCCAATCTCCCAATACCTTTTGTAACCAGTCTCCTTACTCCCACTTACTTCTTCCAAGACCTCTCTCATGCCTGAGGTTGTGTATCAGGCCTTGGAAGAGGTCCCCTCCTTGACATCACTGCAGACCACAGAGTCCTACGAGAGCCATTAATCAGCTTGATTGCCTGTCCTCCTGCAACCCATTGCTTTCAACTATGCCTTGCAAAGTAACCAGAAGTAGTAATAGCAGCTTTCATTGATTTTCCTTATGTGGGTCAATCAGTTCCAAGGAGGGAGCTGCTTGCCCTCTTTCCAGGGGAAAATCTTTAGTTTCATTAACTGTGCAAAGATATTCCTGCTATGGGCAATTTTGGCTTGTGGATACTTATTAAGCCAGAAAATGCAAGGCAATTCTTCTGTTCTTATCCACCTGAGTGTATTTCTAATCAGGCTACAGGCAAGGCGAGTCTCCACCAGCCAATTCTGTCCATTTAGAGAGTACGTAATATGTTGTTGCTAGGAACCGAGCCATACATCATTCAAGACAGTAGTAAAATGAGAGTTTATTGCAGGAGATTTGTTTCGGTCTCCTGAACTGAAGGGAAGTAAGTGATTGGGCCAGTGGTTACAGTATTGATACCTTGGAATGTGCTAGAGGTGAGGAGCCTGCTTTGTTTGAGGAGAATTGGGGGTTTTAGGAAAGATGGGAATGCAGAGGGTGGAGAAGTGAACTCACTCAGTGTGGACAGCCAGGAATTGGACCCGAGCTCTGGTCCGCCTGATGCCAGGATTTCTCGTGTCACCACCTGGGGTGGGCGGCTGGGCAGGGAAATTGGTGGGAGGATATCCAAAGGTCCCTTCCACTCTAGGTTTCCATTCGACACCAAGAGAATGCTGACCCCCAAAGAATTTGCAGTTCCCTCTCCCCACTGACTTAATGTATTCTAGTTACTGGGCCAGGCTCAGCTGATACAATCTGAAGGAGTTGATTTCACACTCCCAAGTACAGAATCAACCATCCCTGTAATATGTCCCTCGCTCAGCAGGATCTGACGCTGCCGTGTTGTACAGATATTATCTGTTTAATCCTCACCTCATGATATTATTGAATTTGGTATTGGTCACACAGTATGGTTTCCCTTTAATCAGTAAGGACTGTGGGGAAAGGAGAAAGTTAACCAGAAATCCCACGGGCATCATATTTAACTCCCATACAACATCTTGTTCTCAGAACTCAATAGAAGTTAAAAATAAAACCACAGTGATGTGTGTGGTTTCAATAGTCTGATGCCTGCTTTCTATGCATTTAACATTTTGAGCCAATTA
>NW_005327162.1:0-2324 GCF_000412655.1 Myotis brandtii | reverse complement strand
AGTAGCAGGTCCCTTTGCAGCTCTAGCCCTCATTTCTGATCCACACGCTCAAATCAATAATTGTGAGTGGGCTGCCAGAAAAGCAGCCAGCAGATCAAGTGTTGCCTGAGGATCCCTTCACCCTTGGCTGCCAGGAAGTGTGACCCTCTCCCTTGACTTTGGTGGCCTGAGCTGAAAGCCTGAAATAGCTCCTCTTGAAAAGCCAGCACGGAAAATTCCTTCCAGCTGCAGGGAGACAGGACTGGAGAAGCGAGAACACTCAGTGATGGCTGACCCTCCATGGCAGTGGTCATAGCTTGGAACAGACATCTAAAGCAATCAGAAGAATGCTTCTAGCATTATCTATTTTTGTCCAAAGCCACCTCCTTCCCTTTCCACACGTGGTCCAGGAATCATGCCCAACCCTCTGGATCCTCTCCTCCTCCCTGTGAGTGACTCATCCCAATGCCCAGCTCCCTCCTCCCTGTGCATTCTGCTCAGATGAAATAGAGGTAGAAACCAAGTTATAATATAGCAATAATGATAGCTAGTGTTTACTTAATATGTATTATATAGCTGGCACAATTTAAGTGGTTTCCCTCTCTTTACTCATTTTATCTTCCCCACAAGGTAAGGAAACAGAGGTACAAGGTAAAAGATGTGATCAAAAGAAAGAAATCAAGGTATATAAGTACAGCATATGATGAATAATGAATTAGCCTATGAGAGGTGGGTTTGAAAAGGCATACTAGAATTTGTGAGTGAATTTAATCTTGAGATATTAGGAAGAAAATGGGGAGCAAACATGCCAATGGTCAAAAGCATGGATGTGTTAAAACATACCTCGGTTTACTGCTCATAATTAGTACAGTATTTGGTACATAATAGGCACTCAATGAACCTAGATTGAAATGAATCAAGTGATCTATTTGGGTGAACATTGCAAACACTGCAAAACAGAGCAGGAGGCCAGAGGTAGGAGGATTAGCCTGGTATCAGTCATTTTCAGGAGGAGTGGGTGAGTTATGAAGCTTTCTACAAAAGCGTGAGCAAATTTTATGACTGCAACTCAGAGATTTCTCATCATAATGAATTCTCCATTAAATGTCCTCCTAATCCACACTGGTTGATGGATGAACCCCTGAAACAGAAAGCTCCCAGCGAGATCTATGGGAGTAGCCACATATCAGAGGAGATGAATGCAGTTAGTCATCAGAAATTACAGGATCAAAAAGAAGATGGGTCCATTCGCCTGGACTCTGTTTGAAAGCCAGATAACAAATGAAGATCCCAGCTGTGTGTTGTCAAATGTTCTATTCATATTAGCCACTGCTTCACTCACCAGTGTCTTAGCAGGCTATGGAGAAAGAGCGTAATGACTTAATGAAGGTGTTGGTGTGTGTCAGAGAGAGCACCACACTGGGAGTCCTGGAGTTCTTGAATGGCAGAGCAAGATGGGATCATCTAGTCAAATGAAATCATAAAGCAGAATCTGAAGAAATAAAACAGGTGAAAGCAATGAGCAGATTCCTCTGGCAGTTTAAGTCTTTATTATTTGGCAGACAAGCACTTTTCCTGGTTTGTGGATCTCCCAGAGTGCACACATGCATGGAAAACACTGGTTTGAGTTCAATACTCTAATTTTACCATTGAGGGAAACATAGGCACAGGGCAGGCATATGACTCCCTCAATATCACCTAGGTGGTCAGTGGCAAATTCTGAGCCCAGACAAGGTTCCAGAAATCTTGCTCTGCTTGTTGATCCAACAGTAATGTTCTTTTGTTCAAGACATATTTATTAAGCAGCATATTTATTAAGCAGCTACTATACCTGGAAGATACATTGAAAGATGAAGTTTCTGTTCTTAAGAATTTGGGGGACAATTGCAAAGACTAAATTCTAATTTAGTGTGAAAAATGCAAAACTAGAGGTATGTACACATTTTACTTTATTTCCCCAGATATCACAAACTCAGAGGCCTTCAGGGTCAATCGGGTAACATGAGTGAAACGTGCTGAGAAAAAGTCATGATGGCCACTGAGGGAGCTGGAACATGAATGTTCACTGAGTACATTTTTTTTTAATTTGAAAACTCACATGATAAAGAATATTTACTGAAACCCTACAACTAACATTATACTTAATGGTAACAATCTTAAAGCTTTCTCTCTAAGATCAGGAAAAAGAGAAGGATGTCTCCTCTCACCACTGTGTTTCAAAATTATACTGGAAGTCCTATCTAATGCAGTAAGACAAGAAAGGAAACACAAAGTATACAGAACTGGAAAGAAGAAATAAAACATCCTTTTATTATAGACTAGAGGTCCGGTGCATGAAATTCGTG
>NW_005327161.1:0-2323 GCF_000412655.1 Myotis brandtii | reverse complement strand
GAAAACAAGAGTCTAACTTATTTTGCCCTTAAAAATGATTTGTTCACTCAAAGCAGAAACTTGGTTGCTTTTATCCTTTTATAAGAAAAACAAAATTAAAAGGTAGTTAGTCTTCCATGTGGGGCAGAAGGAAGTTTTTAGAATTCATTTACCAGATATTTAGGGAACACAAAACGGGGAGCTTGGAGAATGAGAACCGTGAGGATGCCATGAAAGTCTCGTATCAACAAAGCTGTCACTTTATAGAGACGTAATCTGACAGGCATAGGGCTGAGTTTGCTTTGGTTAAGAGCTCTCACTTGGAAGGTAATTTCGTGAACTTTACTCAGAAACTCATGGCAAAAGGCAGGAGACAATAACACATGCTTCTGCTTCTTTTATTTACTTACGTCACATGAACCAGATGTCAGAACTCTTAAATTTGGAGATTTTAAGTTTCACAGTGAAGAAGGTAATAGTTAAAGTTGACAGCTAGGGCCAAGGAGTTTTTAGAAGATGCTAAACCTCTGACACTCAGAAGCCACAGTTATAAAATACTCCACTGGAGTGTTTAATAGTTCCAGAGAGTCACAGTGGAGTTCCAAGAGCATCCTCCCCAATCCTGGGCCATAATCAGCTCCATTTTTATCTTTGTGATCAATGAACCAAAATATGTGTTTGTGCCTGGGTTTTATGTACTAATTTTAGGTGTATTCACATTGAAATGTCGTTTGCTCATTTTATATTTCTTGCTTGACTTTTTCATCTACACCATTGCTTTATCAACCTCTCCTTAATATTGTTATAATTCTAGAACAATTAGAAATAGTAGTAATTAAATTACTGAAGTCTGCCTGTGTAGAGTGAGAACATTTCAATTCCATCAGTATGGGTGTTAATTATTTTAGGCAAGCTGTCATTTAGGCTTTCTAAAGTGGATTTTGTTCTTGCAGTCAAGAACATTGCTTAGTGCAGAATTAATTAATCATTATAAATATAAAACCTGCAGTATCAGCTCCTGTGTTCAGATAGGTTTCAAGAGGCAAGGTTGAAGGAGTCAATAGGCTGCTGAAGGGAATCTTATCACGCACCCCACCCCCAATCTGATAAAGGGACAATTAAACCATGCACTTCATTTTTATATAGGCCCTTCAAGTATCAGTTCAAAAATTAAAATGTCTACGTTTTTAACACAGTTTTATTTTTGGTATCTTCTTTTAATGAAATTTTAGAAAGCAAGATTGATGAGGAAAGGGCTGAAAATTGGAATTTATTTTAGTCAAAAGAAGATTCCCCTCACCCCACCCAGACCTCTAAATTTCATTCTTAAGCACTATGCAGAATAGAATGTATATCTTCTGTGGGCTCGGAATTTTCTCAGATATTCAGTGGCTGCTTAAGAAATGTTCTATAAGGTCATCATAATAATTGTATTCTGCACATGAAGGCTCATCTTTTGCAAGAGAAAATATTTAAAAAAGTACTTTTTAAAAATAATTGCTCTACAAAAGTGTCATTTCTCTGCTCTACAATGGGAGTGAAATTCATCCAAGTTACACTGGAATACATTGACCAACACTCTGAGATCATGCCCATATTGTTAAAGAAACCAATTGGCATAACAATCTAGATAATGACGGTATTAACTAACATTTAATAAGCCAACTATGTAAGAGCCATTCTAAAAGTGCTTTAAATGTAATGACCTTGGATAAGCGCTTTTTGTGTAATTGTCTCATTTAATTCTTACCACTCAGAAGCAAAGGGTATTCCCCAATATAGAAAAATTTGCTCATTTTTAATGTGATTTGGCTAGGTCCTCAGAGTTAAAAGAAGCACTTATCTATTTAAAATTATATATTGAGGTTGGTCCTTTCCAAGGCATTTCTTAAGAACAAGACAAAGTGCTCTGCTTCTCAAACGTCAATGTCTAGATAGAGCTCCTGAGCATCTTGTCACCCTGAAGGTCTGGTTGGGTCTGCAGTCTCCCATCTCCAACAAGCTCCCAGGTGATGTTGATGCTGCTGGTTTGAGGGACACATTTTGAGAACAAGGACAGAGTCTCTATTTAAAACAATGTTGATGCTATAATAGCCAAAGGATGATGTCATAATTGTTCTGAGGAGCCAGTTAGTAATTGCAGCTGAGGGAATCAGACTTAGCTTTGTCCAAGGAATAACATTTGAGTTGGGTCTTGAATACAATGGGTAAAAATGAGTGGAGGGGGACGTTGCTTAGTATGTTCTTACTGATTAAATGTTTGATAGAAAAGATGTAGACTATGTCCTCAACCATGTTGCGATATCTACAGGGCTTTTGGCCCTCTCACCAGAGAACCAATGGG
>NW_005327160.1:0-2321 GCF_000412655.1 Myotis brandtii | reverse complement strand
CCCCCCCCCCGCAAAAAAACAACCAGAAACAAAAATAATAAAATAAAGTAGAATGACACCCCCCCCATACACACCCCCCCACACATAACTAAGAATCCATCTGTAAAATCATAGTCTCTGTGGGGGCATTTGATGGGACAATAGTAAGACATTATTTACCAGGTCTCCCATTCTCCATTAAGAAGATAAACTTACCAATAAGTGTAAGAAGACTATGACCCTCCCAGAATACACATCCTCTTCCGTGTGGCTGCCAAAGTATTAACTCGGTCCTTTAATAGCATTTCATCTAATCATAGTCACAGCTGCCCATGCTGGCAAATCGCTGAGCTCACTGCCCTTCTAATGGAAAGTTTGGAAGGTCAAAAGAAGCAGAGCTGGCTCCCAACTGGGCTTTTGAGAGCTGACCTTTTATTTCCTCCATGGCTCTGCGGCAGAAGAAAGTCCTCATTTCGCAAGGAGGTCCCTGTAATTGGGTTTAACACAATGGCCGCCACCTAGATCCTTGGCGAGGTGGAGACTGACTCAAATTCAAGGAATTAAGAATTTGAGAGCACAAGGGGTCATCAAAAGCCATTTGGTTCAGTCTCTTGCCTTTGGTTTTGACCATTCCTTCTGGCATGTTGCACCCAAAAGACAGGTTTTCCTGCACAGACAACATTAGAATCACTTCGGGTAACCTTTCAGTGTTTACTTTGTCAAATAAAAATGTCCCAAGAACGGTGGCTACTTTCCTTCGCTTTCTTTTTAAGGTCAGCTCTTCCAGTTTTCTCATTAGTGGAGATGGAAGCAATAGAGGGCACCTCATTTTGTGAAGGGATGAAGACAGTAATTAAGTCTTCTCCGTTCTGGGCTAACTAGTCCCAATTATTTTTAACCTTTTCACATGCCCTCCCCCCCTTTTTTCTGACCTTTTAATGAATTTTCACTGCTTACCTCTGGTCCTTACATATTCTTCACAGTTTGCCAATGCTTTTCAATAGTAATGATGAAATGATTACTATTTCCCCCTAGTTATAGCAGCAGACTCTCATTGTTGAGAAATATCTAATAACAATTAGATGCCTAATTTTCAGCTGCATCTCTGCAGTGACATTTCCACCAAATGCATCAGCTATGCTCTCTTCTTTTGCAGAATGCTAGGTCCTGTAAGAGAAAGAAAGCAGGTAGGTATTAAGTCCTTGTAATATGAACACCACAATGATGAGCTTGGGAAACTGGTACCCTTTAAGCACCTACTGTGTACTGGATACATGATTAATCTCTTAATCCTCCTCGGATTCCTGCAAAGGGGATGAGATGATATCATGGTACTTTCCAGAGGAGCAAACTAATGCTCAGAGTCTTTGAATGCTTTGCACAAATTCTTACGGTGAATTCAGTGGCAGAAAAGTGCTAGAAACACAGGCCTGTTCTGCCCTAAAGCCAATATGTGGAGTTTTCCAGGCTTTGGTCGTTTTTGCTATGTTCACAGTTACGACCCTTGGATTATTTGGCTACAAATCAAGGGTCACCTTGAAAAGACAAAGGTGATATTAGTATCGGTGATATAGGACAAATGCTTTTATTCCCAGGAAGTCAAGAGGGTGTTTAGAGGAGAGAGAATTAACACCTATAGGATCTTCCCAATGGGATCACCATGACCCTGTTCTTTAGAGATAGGGTGAGGTGCAGAATAGATGCACCCTGGGACCAGGCTGGCTTTCATCCCAGCTTCTCTACTGTGCAGCCTTGGGCAAAATGCTTCATCTCTCTCTCTGCTTCCAATCTCTCATCTGTAAAATGGAATTATTGTCAGCAACTACCTCCTTGTGCTCTTAGGTGTATCAACAGGTTAACAGTGAATAGGACTTAGCCTGGATTAGTAAATGCTGAGTCATTAGTAATCATCACTGTTACAGAAATCTCTTCTTCCCTAGGGTAAAACAACCTTTAATGGGCTTTTTTTGTTTTGTTTGAGTCATTTCATCGTTATGGTAACCATGGCAAACAGGTATTTCCATGAAATTTTTATTCTTAAGCAAAAACTTGAAAATCTCATTTGCTAACCAAAGTTATTTAATTTTTCCAGGTCAAAGGGGATCTAGGTTTCTATTGGAGCCATGAAAGGCTTTAAGCAAGGGATTTTGGGGATTGGACAGGATGTCCTCAAGCAATGAACTATACAAGTGGATGAGACAAAAATCAAGTCTATCTGAAATACAAGGTCATTATGTTTTAAGACAACTGTGGAAATTTCAGAGGGTTGGGAAATGGGAGAGAATTTTAAAGTTTATCCCCTTCTGTTGTCCTAAATGTAAAATTTAGATTGATGTATAACA
>NW_005327159.1:0-2320 GCF_000412655.1 Myotis brandtii | reverse complement strand
AAGAGGAGATAGCACTAGGCGAGAAGTTAAGGGGCAAACCTACCCCAGGAGGTTGGTATCTATTGCCAGATGGGCGAATCCTCCTCCCAAAAGCAGTGGGGAGGCGGGTAGTTGAGCAAACTCACCGCGCCACTCACCTAGGGGAGAGCAGACTCACTGAGCTGATTAGGAAATATTACCTACTTTGTGGTGTCTACAAGATTGCAAGGGACATTGTAGGACGATGTGTTGCCTGTGCTCAGGTAAACGCCAGCCCGAGCCCCCTGGTTCGAGAGGCAGGAACAAGAAGACGTGGGGACCACCCCGGAGAACACTGGGAAGTAGACTTCACTGAAATGACCCTGGCGAGAGGGGGCTATCGCTATCTGCTGGTCTTCATTGATACCTTCTCGGGTTGGGCCGAGGCCTTCCCGACCAAGGGAGAGACGGCTCAGGTAGTAGTGAAGCACTTAGTTAATGATATCGTCCCCCGATTCGGCTTACCCGTCCAGCTGGGGTCGGACAACGGCCCAGCATTTATAGCCAAGCTCACCCAACTGCTGGCCTCGACCCTCCAAATTACTTGGAAGCTCCACTGTGCTTATCGCCCACAGAGCTCAGGACAGGTAGAGAGACTTAATAGGACCCTAAAGGAAACCATAACTAAAATGAAACTAGAGACTGGCGGCGACTGGGTAAGTTTGCTTCCTCAGGCCCTCCTCCGGGTAAGGTGTACTCCGGGGAAAGAAGGTCTCACCCCCTTCGAGGTCCTGTATGGACTTAAACCTCCCGTAGTCCCCCGGGTAGGGCTTGAACACCTAACTAACATCAAGCAACAGACTTTGCTTAAGTCTCTACAGGCCCTGCAGACGGCTCGTACCCAGGCCCGTGCCGCCCTCGCAGACGCCCGCCCGAACCCCAGTCCTGAGGTTCCAGGGAAACCGCTTTTCGCTCCTGGTGACCTGGTCTACGTTAAGAAGATCAGCTCGCCGCAACTGACTCCTCGGTGGGACGGGCCCTTCCAAGTCATCATCAGCACGCCCACAGCGGCCCGGGTTGCGGGAAAGACTGCTTGGATTCACCATTCCCGGTTAAAGAAGGCACCGGCCCAGGACGACCAGGGAGCATGGCGGATCATCCCCACCACCGACCCACTGAAGGTCAAGCTGACCCGGTCGGGTGGACAATTCTAGCTCTAATTCTGTTTTCCCCCTTGTGTTCGGGGGCAAACCAACCTCTAGTCAAACCCCGGTGGGTACTCCTCAGGACTTCGGATGGGAGTGTAATTACTGAGAACATCACCTACTCCTCCACCCCTACCTTGACCTTTGATCTTAGTAAGGTGGTTGAAGACCTATGTAGAGATTTAGGTCTCCAGGATAGGGGGGGGTTATACTTATCTGGCATAGGAGTAGCCGGAAGGGAGTGTGATCCCCTTCACGTCGCTATACAATTGTGGCACACCCCCCTTTATGGATGTCCGGGGTCTACTAAGAAGAGAACTTGTGGAGGTATTGAGGACTATTACTGCCACCACTGGGGATGTGAAACCTTCGCCCCTTGGAAGGGGCAGACAGACTCGGACATCCAATTCCTGAGGCATACCACCCCCAGGCCGGAGGGTTGCTCACAGCCAGATCAGTGTAACCCGACCTCCATACTTGTCAAGCAGGGGAGTCAGGCCTCATGGTCCACCGGGAAGACATGGGGGGTCCGCTTGTACCTACCGGGTCAGGACCTAGGGGCCCTGTTCACGGTTCAGAGGCTGCAGGTCCGACGCACACCCAACCCCATAGGTCCGAATAAGGTACTCAACCCCGGACCTGGACCCATTCACCAGCCTAAGCCCACTGCCTCCGCAGCAACCTCCACTCCCGGTCTTCCCCAACACTCACTTTTGAGGACTCTCGACTCTGTCTTCGACCTCCTAAATGGTTCAAACCCAGAGAGTACTGCTGAATGCTGGCTCTGTCTAGATCCGGCCCCACCCTATTATGTTGGCATCGCGGCCAACATCTCAGTCGGGAATTCTACAGCTCTGGTCAGAAACCTGACTCTCTCAGACGAGGAGGAGGGTGAGAATTCCCAGATCCAGCAGTGTTTCCAGGATTCCAGCCATCTCACCCTGGGAGACATACAGGGTGAAGGGACCTGTTTTGTAGATAAAAGTTACTCTATAAGCCTGTCCCCCTATCGTGCTAGCTGTAGTTTCCAGTTCCTCCTGAGCTCGGGCCCTGCAAGTCTGTTGTTGGCCCCAGAAGGGACCTGGTTCGCCTGTACTTCTGGTCTCCACCGCTGCCTATCCCCTTCTGGGAAGCCTGAGCTATGCATTCTGACATAC
>NW_005327158.1:0-2320 GCF_000412655.1 Myotis brandtii | reverse complement strand
TGGAACCCATAACCTTGGTGTATCAGGATGACGCTTTAACCAATTGAGCTATCCAGCATGGCCTTCTGGTTCTTTTCAATTATTTTCCCTTTTTGTTGATGAGACTAAATTATGTAAATACAATTTACAATAAATTTGTTTATGTAAATTGAAAAAGAATGCTAGTGCATCTTTCAGACAAACAGTGCTACTAAGAAACATTACCTGATTGGATTTTGAATGGCATTTTAAATTAGGAGCAAATGTAATCCAAAAGACAAAGCAGGGAATAATCTAATAATTTAATAGTAATTAATTTTACTTTCTACTTAAATACCAACTCTTTGAAGACAGTTGTAATCTGTTTTATGAACAAACTAGACCTGTTTGGGTACAAATCATGAAAGAACCTACTTTTTTCCTGTGTTTTTTTTTCACCTGCCTCTGTGATATCTTAGTTAGATGTCTCATAAAAAACAGTCTCTTCTGAGTAAATCTCTTCCCTTTCCTTTCTTCCCAATCCTTCCTCCCTCTCTCTCTCCTTCCCTCCTTCTTTCCTTTTCTCTCTTCTCCTCAACCTCTTCCTTTTCCTATTGCTCCTCTCATTCTTCTATATTTTCTCTTTCTCCCTTTTTCTTTGTTAAGTGAGTTCTGTGCACCCTTGTATTTCTCACAAAGTCTTGAAGCCTCCTGAGTAAGCTTACGAAAAATCATTTAATTAAAAAACTGGACTTAACAGAAGTAAAGCTCTAGAATAAATTAATTTTTTTCTTAATTATATTCCCAGAATGATATCTTTGATGATCTCATAACTTTCTCAATCACTTTGATGTGTTCAGGTACAATTTTATGCCTAGATTTTAAAAAGTTTATTTTGCTGCAATAGAAAAGAAATTTGATCTCTCATTGATCTTAATGCTTTTTCCCTCCCTCTCAGCTCCCAGTCTGATACAGAACTAGAAGCTTGCAGTAGGAAAATGACTGGGGTTAAACCTTTCAGCTTTAACTCCTGGGTCTTTTGTCTCCTGCCCTTCACTTTGCTGGTCCTGTCTCTCTGGGATTGGGGGAAAAGGAAGAAAGATGGGAGAGATAAGGAGAGCTCAAGTCTCAGATGGCTGGTGTTGTCTGCATTTCTTCCTTGGTTCTCAAATGCCCTTGGTCATGGTAAACATCCTAGGGTGGTCTCTTTCTTTTATGGCAAGCTTAATTCACTTTTTTCCTGCTGGATTTGAAATTAGTTGTGATATTGTAAGCCATCTATAGTGAGGGTCATATGGCAAAGAGCTGAGGGCAGCCTCCACCTAACACCCAGCAAGAAAATGAGGCCATCAATATGACAAAGAACTAGATGCTTCCCATACCACATGACAGTGGAAGTAAGATCCTTCCCCAGTCAAGCCCCAGATGAGACTCAAATCCCAACCAGCATCTCAACTGTAGCTAAGCCATGAGGACCTAGCTAAGCCGTGCTTGGTCTTCTAACTCCTAGAAACTATAAGATAACAATGTGTATTCCTTTACAAGTTTGTGGTTCTATTTTTGCACAGAATTAATAACTAACAACTAGTACAGAATTCTTCACAAATTGTCCCACTAGGGACTTCTGACCTGCGATTTCCTGTCATACTCTGCCTAATGTCTTCTGACTTACCTTCTGTGGTGTCCCCCTCACAACTTCTTTCTGCTGGGGTCACTTAACTCCTTGGCAGACCTCTTGGACAGTGTCTCCATCAAGATGAATCAAGCCTAGCTAACTTCTGTGGGGCCTACTCTTTTTCACAGGTAAATTCATCACTGGAAAGGCACTTTGCTTTCACTATAGCCTCTCTACTTACTGAGTTAGCAGGACAACTCCAGCAACTTTCTTATCTTTGGACTTTCTCTAAGTAAGTGTCAGGTGCCAGTCTTTGTGTTGCATAAACCCAAGGGACCACATACAAGGTTCTTCCAAGATATCTGTCTTCACACTCTTCTGGGCCTAGTAACAGATAGGGGCCCATGTATTTGTGCAGCATGGCAAGCATCTAACCAGAAGATGTTTCTGTCCTACAGAGCATCCCACAGTCTGAGTGGTTCTTCCTTACTTGGTTTGAAGTAGGGGAAGGATAATTAAAAAAACACCTGTCTTCTTTTTGTTGTTGTTATTTAATAACCTCAGCATCTTCTGTATTGATCATCCTCTCTGTTTAGAATATGTGAACATCTAACTTTGCATTCTTAGCTCTGAGGCTTCAGCCAGAATTCTGTGATGACAAGAATTAGGCTTCTCATGTAACATCTTGCTAGTATCCCCAGCTTTTTATTTTATGAACTAGAGGCCTGGTGCACAAAAATCTGTGCA
>NW_005327157.1:0-2318 GCF_000412655.1 Myotis brandtii | reverse complement strand
AAATCTCTGGTGCCTTTTCCTCTTCTTATAAGGACAACAGTCTTATGGGATTAGGACCCTACCCTTAGGACCTCATTTAACCCTAATTGCCTCTTTAAAAATCCTATCTCCAATCACAGTCACATTGGGGGTTAGAGCTTCAATATGTGAATTTTAAGGGGACACATTTCTGTCCATAATATTCTATCCTCATAGTGAGTTGAGATACTAAGGAGGAGAGTAAATCCAGTTCCTCATTTAGAAATGAGGATAAAGACATCACTTTAGAATCTCATGAGATGACACATGTAAAAGTTATTCCAAAGATATAGAGCATCATCATATGGTTTTGTTTTATTACCATTAATGTATAACATACATTTGCATTTATTACTGCAGGTTTATCTAAATTAAAAATTCCCAAACCTAGGACACAGTTTTTATCATGATACACCTTTGGATAAACCAGGAATGATAACTAAGCAGCCCAAGTTCTGCTACCGTCCCTGACCACAGCCCTGGCAGACATCCAAAATCTACCAAGGAGGCACTTTCCTACTGAGCTTGTGAAGAGCCTTAGAATTCTTCTAATGCTTCATATTCTTAGCAGTCACTACCAGTGGGCCCCAGTAGGCACACAAGATACCTGGTTGTCATCTCTGAATTAGTGACTAATTGATCACTCCTGTGGGCAGCTTGTTCTGCCAATGAATGTCTAAATTACTATTAACTTATAGACTGCAACGTGGATCTCTATTGGGGTGGAGAACACATGTCTAATATTAATTGCTGCATTTAGCAAGGGGAATCATATTATCTTGTTCATCAACTTTGCAACATGTCCCGCTGTCTATTAAAATTTTGTGGTCAGAAATACCGACATGCCTGCTCTCCTCTGCAAATTGCCTTCCAAATTCTGCCATTCATGGGAGTTGTAATTGCAGAAGGAAGTTGTTTGAAAGGGAACAAGAATTCAAACAGACTTTGTGTCAAGAGAAGAACATAAGCTAAATTATCCACCTTTCTCTGCACCCCTTTGTCGCCTTCCTCCCCAACTGTAGGCACAACTCGTCCTTCTGGGGATTTCTTAATTCTTCTTCAGGTTACATAGAAAAAACTAGAGTTCTTTGATTACAGTAAACAGAAGGTTTTATGATTCTTTCGTCACTAAATCATAGCAAAGAAACAAAACAAAACACGTTCAGTTCAGCTCAATCAAAACCTAACCAGTCACATAGGTTTATTAAACATAGCATCGACAGAACGAAAATATGGAGTTCTTGCCCAGGAAGGATGAATGCCAAGAACAGAGTGATTTTCTGACTTTGTCTCTGATATCTATAAATGTTATTCTTTGTGCAAGTACCTATATTCCCAAATAGCTGTTGATATTAAGCATTGGGGGAAACTTACAAATGGACAGTGAGCTGCATTAGGGATTTCCAGATGTTAGCTAGACTCACTCCATGAAAACAGTACTCACATCTGTTTTTGACCTCCAAAGTACATAAAACACTTTATTTTCTCTTCCATTATTCAATCTCCTTATTTTTGCAGCCAAGTATATATTGAATGCAAAAACTTTTTCAGACCAAACTTGGCATGGGAACTCTTGATTTGGCTGCATTTGGGTTAGCACCAATTTGCAAAAATAAGGAATGAATAATAATCCAAGCTGTAAGAGTGCAAAGTAAAATAAATCTTTACTTTACCATCTTATCAGGGAATATAAATCAATCTGGCACATACGTCAACCTCAATTTCTGTGTAAAAATTCCAGATGTAGTTATGATTCTACTTTATAAATATAACCAGCATGTTAGATATAATAAGAATTAAAGACCCCATGGATCTCATGAATGGCCCTTTCCTCATAAACACAACCTAAGCCCAGAGCCATCAAATTTGATTGTGTTTCCTTGGCAATGTTGCCTCTGTACTGATTTTCCTCATCTCTTCCTGTTCTTTATTCAACTCCTTTCTCCTCTCCATATTTTCTGTCATGTATATGTGTCTTCCATACCTATGGACAATAGATTAACCTTTCTGGGGAGCAATCAAGGCCAAAAAAAAGGAATAGCTTTTAGGTCATGTATCTGAAGGAGTGATTTGAGATGTTAACCTCCATCCACCATTTTTTGTATCTCTAAGTAGGTACTGATATTAAACTCCTGCTACTGATTTTCAAACTGAAGCCCTCAGTCATAACAACCCCCCACTGCTACTCTGCCTGCCTGGCATGAGGGCACCACCAACACCTCTTTGTCCACTGTGTGTGTGCAGGACTTGTACAGATAGGCCAGACCACGGAAAACCACAGTCAAAGTTGAGATAAAAAA
>NW_005327156.1:0-2317 GCF_000412655.1 Myotis brandtii | reverse complement strand
TTATAAGGTACATCTCAATTGATGCAGCCCAAACAAAAGCTCATTGTAATCCTCCATAATTTTGAAATTCTAAAAAGTTTGAGAACTGTTGACATATGGATAATATTTAAAAACAGTACTTTTTAATGGTAATGTAAATAATATATAATGACATACAATAAAAAGGTCATGATATGATGCATAAAAAGCAAGTCAAACCATGTATACTGTATGACCCTGTTTTTTTAAAAACATATTGATATCTTATATACATATTAAATATATATACATGACAAAAATGTTTACATTGGTTGTTTGATATTTACTAGCCATTGGATGATTTTTCTCTCTATTCTTTATGTGCATTTGAATTTTACAATTTTTCTATAATACATTTATGTAATAAATATTATTTAACAAATGTCATCTTGGCACTGGGCTAGCAGTAGTGAACAAAAAGGACATGACTCCCTCCTCACATGGACCTCATAGTCTACGAAGGAATTAAGAATAAACCAAATGCATACACTATTTAAACATAAGGTTATAAATCTTGATTGGTTTTATATACTAACTGGGATGGGAAGGGACATAATTTTGTTTAAGAATAAGAGAAAATAGACAGATGGATGCACAATATATCTCACTCTGGTGGAGTGTGAAAAGCTGATTGAATAAATATGAAAACAAGAAAGAAGGCAAACACACTGAACATGCAAACTAGCAGAAATGGCCAGAATTTCAAAAAGTGCCCAAGTGCTAAGGAGATGTGGATGCACAGAGAAATGGCTAGGTTAATTAGGAAGGCATTTAAATGAAGTGACTTTGGGCTTGTGTCTAGAGAGTAGCAGAAAAGGTTATCTCTCAACTGAATGTGAAAAGTTTATGTAGGAATTGAATAGAGTAAAACACGTATTAGAAATGCACAAACCCATAGCATGAGTTTTGATATCAAATAGCAATTACATATTCATTTGCTATCAAATTTTCTTTGATAACTTTGGAAAATAGAAGGTAGGTAGTTTTGTATAGATTCACTGATGAATATGCACTAGGAAAAACAGCTTAGAAGGAAACCTGGTCAGAATGAAATTTTCAATATTTTTATACTGGCATTTTCATCCTTTTCTCTTATATTTAGGTATGCTATTTTTTAAATCAATAACTTTCCAGATTTTAAAGATAAATCTTTCATTACTGACAAAGCTAAAATTGTATGTAAATGTTCATTTATTTTTTAAAAAAACATAATAGTAGATGATCTGAAATAATCTTATTTGGCCACAAAGCATGGCTTGTATGTAGCGACTTTCTCGTTCACATGTCTCCAATAGGAAGGTTTATGTGAATTGTAAATGTCTGTGGCCTAAGTAAGGCTCTGTTCAATCATCTATTAGCTACCACTTTCTATGGTTCTCTGGAGTTTAACTCAAGCCAACAGCTTCAGTCAAGAGTCTCAGCATACTTTGCTGAAAGGCAAAATAATCTAGTATATGATCTAACATAAAGAATAATAGCTATAGGCAGATCAATCTTCCTAAAAAATAATATAAGCACAGTAAATGGCTTTGTGTCCTTGGGCCTACGTGTATTGGCTGTGCAGTGCTATGACTCACAAACTGTTAATGTACTAAATAAATGTTGACTGAATGTCCTACCTTCAAGGCAACTGAAGTCCAGTACACCAATGAATAAGGTTAAAGCATTATTAGTGCTATCATGGAGATATATAAAAGCACAATGGGAACAAAAAGGATGGTTTAGTTCAATTCTTCTTGAGACTAAAAAAAAAGGCTTCATACAGGTTATAGAGATTGAGTTCTGAAGATGAGTAGATGTTTGCCAGATGGAGGAAGAATGAAGAAAATGGGAGAAAACTGGAGTGAACAATGTCAAATGTATGACCTTTGGCTCAGCTGGATTGTAGATGCTTATCTCAGATAGGGCATCACCTAGATCTATCTCATTCATTAGCTTTCATCTCCATCCTAGCATGAAAACTGGAATATCGTAAGTGTGAAAGTTGGTTTTGAACAAACAAGTGGAGGGCTTGGAAGGGGGTGTTGGTGCTGTTGAGGAAGGCAAACACCAAACAATGAATAGTTTTATACATCAAGTATAGGAATATAGATTACCCTACAGAGCTGTCAGGAAAACATTAAAGGAGAGAGGTGATTATTTTGTGCTTTAGAAAAAATCTCTCTGATTGTAAAGTAGAAAATGTACTGGAGGAGACGAGAGTGGAGGTCAGGAGACTAGGTGAAAGGTTAAGAAACTCCTTAGAGATTATATGCCCACTTGTGGTTTCTTCTGGATTAGGAAAACAGGAGCCATGGAA
>NW_005327155.1:0-2316 GCF_000412655.1 Myotis brandtii | reverse complement strand
CTCCTTCCCTTCCACTCTTTCTAAAAATCAATGGAAACATTTCCACAGGTGAGGAGTTAAAAAAATAAAAAAGAAATAATAACAAAAATAATGACATTCTAGAAAAGGCAAAACGATCAGTGGTTGCCAGGGGATGGCAATGGGAGAAGAAATAAATAAGTGGAGCACATATTTTTAGGGCAGTGAAAATACTCTGTATGAAACTATAATAATGGATATATGCCATTACACATTTGTTGAAACCCATAGAATGTACACATCAAAATTGAGCTCTGATGTACACTATGGATACAATGCTAGGAGAGTAATATTCTCAGCGGAGGGTCTTGTGATTAACAATTGGGATGTTAGTGAACAAATGTGTTTTGTTTTGTTTTTAGGATCTGTCTTATAAAAAGATACTGAATTCATTATCCCTTACTCCCTTGAACTCTGAGAATGTCAGATGGCCTTGGCTCCACCCATTATTTATCCACATAACAGTTCTGCTTAGAACTCACTTTCTGGCAAGGTTGTAGTAGAAGCACTTATTTTGGGAAGGCAACAGTGATGGAGATGCTGGTGTCCAGAACCCAGCATCAGCAGGGGGATTGTGGGTTTGCTGCCCATCCTGGTAGAGGTAATGGTGCAGGTCTCCATTTGAGCAGCCTCCAACTGTCTTCAGAGCATCTAAACTTGACTCTGGCCTTCCCAGAGCATGGATGTGCTACATAATGTCAACTAATGAAGTGTTTGGCTATTTAAACCCAGGAGTGGTCCCAGCTGGTAAAAACCCCTGGAGATGTGAAAATAAAATTAGATAATTTAATTTAATGAAATCACAACCATGGGGATAAGGCCTGGGCCATCAACAGTGGCTGTCCATCATCAGCTTGGTTTCAGCCGTAACCCTGGACATTTCCATTCTTATCACTCCTTTCCTCCTGGCTTGCTGCTGACTCACTAAAGGTCATGGGCCTGCTGGTTGAGATGCTGTGTTAGTCAATAGGAGATGAGTAGCTCATGTGACTGAGGGCCGGTCAAGGGACTTGCTCTGGCTTGTTTGTCCTCCTGCTGTTTCATATTCTTCAGTGTCTCAGGGTGAGGTTGGCTCAGAGTAGCTTTTGAAGCAACAAAGGACTATTTCACTGAATAGTCAGTTTCCTTGCCTATTTTGTGTTCTGCCTATTTTGCTACTACCCAACTCAATAACTCACTGGAAAGGAATGCTGCATACTAACAGTTTTCTCACATAAAATACCCGTTGGATCTGAGGTCTTGCACACCAGCATCTCTGGAAACATAAGGGAAAATATATTGCTCTGGCTGAAGCAGACTGTTTATGTCTCACCAAGGCTTCATCTATAAGCAGATTTCCATAGCAGTCTCCAATGTATTTAAGAAAAACAACGTCGCCAGAAAATACTCTATTCTTTTAAAGAGACTTGAAGCCTGAGAAAACCTTAGAATAAAACAATAATTCAGTTATATTTATAATGTTAAACACCATCCAGCAGAGCATTTCAAAAATTATATGCTAGGGAAGATAAGACTCTACCCCATAATTTCAAGAACAACTGTATGTCACCCTGCCAGATAAATATTTACAACACATTCAAATTTAGCTGAACTTATATGACTTCAATCAGTGAAACCAGTTCCAGACCCCAAGGTCAAAAATGCTGTTATCAGGTCTCCCGAGCCTGCTGCCACGTTGTGTCGGAAACCAAACGCCACACACTCTAGGCTTCCTCAAGTTCTAAAAAGCTGATATGCCAATAGTCCTCTCCCTCTTCCCTGTCCATGGAAAACACCTCTTCACTCTTTTTTCCCCTAGCAATCAAAGCTTCCTTCTTTGAACAGGTGAAGGAGCTGGTCACCTCTCTGAAGCAACTACATTTTCTGTTCTGGAATATAATTTGCAAAATGTTTAGGCTGGAATTTCAAGGGTATGAACTGAGGTGATGATGGGGGCGGATGTAAAGACATCCCATAGTAGCAGGCTCCCAGCCAAATTTACAGTGTCAAGTTATCTGCTGAAAAAAATTTTACAAGAGCCATGGACATGCCCAGAGTGGGAGACTGCCAATTAGAAAGAGTGTGAATGAGACTTATGGGGCTGGCCAGGGTGACAGGGCCACAGTCATCATTTGGCAGGAGGCAATTAAAGATAGGTGTCTGACAGCATGGCCAGGGTTCTCAGGAGCTTATGTACAGTTCTTGGAACTGCACTCTCTGTTGTAAATTATTGTACTGAGATTAAGAGTGCTTACTGCTCACTCCAGTGACTAAATTATGTGTAACAAGCACTTTTATTTCCTTAAGTAACCAGCACTA
>NW_005327154.1:0-2316 GCF_000412655.1 Myotis brandtii | reverse complement strand
TGTTGTTTCTACCTAAAGCAGATTATATTGACATTTCCTGAATATAAATCATTGAATAAAATGAGCAAGAGCTCTTGTTTACCATTATTATTAAGTTTCCACATTATTTTTTTAAGGAAAAGCTTTTTTTCCTTATTCTAAGCATAAATTACCATGCACCAAGAGTGCCATATATTACTGTTGAGAAAAGCAAAACATGCTTGAGTTAACTACACATTTCAACAGGACCCGCTGAGGTAATTGACAACAAGCATCACAGCTCAAAGAAATTCCTCTAAAGCAGCAGAGATTTAGTTTAATTAGATAATTAGCCCTGGTCAGCCTATATAAATGCACAAACAATTAGCAATGAATTTGGGCTGCTCAAGCCTATTTTTTCTTTTCTGTGTTCCTGTGCTTTCATTAACAACTCTAACTACTGAGCAATTTATGTCTTCACACTGACAATCAACTTTATTATCATAAAACTCTTTGCAAGTGATAAAGCAATGAGACCTGACGTTGGTTACACAACATTAAGTGATTATGTTAAGTAATGCCATTTATTGCCTAGCCATCCCGCTGCTATATTATGTCAAACAAACAGGCTTTAAAAAGCAGTGCACACTCCTTGATTTTGATGATTGTTTTATTTGTCAAACCCAGGCAACTAGCAAGAAATGTACCTCAATTTGGAGTTCTTTCTCAGTGGCTTGGAGCAGATTTGAATAAAAGGAAATAGTTCCATAAACCTACCAAAAGCAAAACCCTCAAAAAAAACAGCCTTATTTGTGGCTTGAAGATTCTTATGTCTGGAAGGGCTCGAGATAAATTTCAGTCAGCGAAAGCCCTCACTTGGCTGTCTTTTCCTGTTTAGAGACAGTTTTCAGCCACATGGTCATGTTCCTATGAGTTGATGTCAGGAAGACATTAGTGTTGCTCTGGTTCTGGGCATGTAAACAGAAGTACTTCATTATATATCAGTTCAGAAATGGGTTTTGAAAAACAGATATTTTATGTTTCTGCAGGCAGATTATCCATCTACAAAGAGATATCACTTGCCATATCAGAAACTAGTGATTCCAATAGATTTTATAGAATCCTTAACATACAGAGTGTTCTTATAAAAATGCTGTTGCACTTATTATTCTAATAAGATTTGTTAGAAAATTAATTAGCCAGTTAATAGCAGTTTACGTTTAAGTAATGTACTGCTTACTATTTAAGCAGAACTAAAGATGTATAAACAAAATTGTATTCTGATTGGAATATGAACATTGGTTTATAATTTCTTATCTTGAGACTTCCCATCTGGCTGATCTTGGAAATATGTTTTTTCCCCCTCAGTAATAACTAGCAATTAGAGTTTCAGAAATGCCAATTTTAATTAAAACTCTCATTTCTAGCATAACGTATGTGAACTATATAAAGCCTCTTTATTTTATTCAATTGACTGTTTTGAAAAAGTAATTTAAAGAATTCAGAGCCAGAATAAAGATGTTCCAGTAATATTAAGAAAATAGGGTAAGTCCTTCCAAGTTATGGTGATTTTTATTCTTACTATGGGCACAGTAATTTCATTGCCATTAGTGTTTATATCATCCAAATATTTATTGACTTTATAGCAGTTAGTTCATATAAGGCAGGGTTTCTCAGCATCTGCACTGCTGACATTTTGATTGGCTAATTATTTACTGTGCGGGCTGTCCTGTGCCTTGCAGGATGCTTAGCAACATTCCCAGCTTCTATCGACTAGATGACAGCAGCACCAACTGCCGCCCTTCCCTCCCCATTGACAACAATAAGTATCTCCAGATATTGACAAAAGTCCCCAGGTTGGGGGACAAAAATCACTCCTGGTTTATAATCATATAGAATAAGACCTTGACAATTTCTTCCTTTAAAATAATTTGAACATAAAGTGTTGAATTTTTATGTCTAAATCCTCTAGTAAGTGAAGTCTGAATAGAAATAAAAGAATCAGAGACTTGCTGGCTTCCAGTTTGGAGTGATTTGGGGGCACTGGGAGATCACGCCTACTTTCAATTCCACTTGACTCTCCCGGATGGCCCTCTGTAGCATTGGAAGTTTGCACTCTAAGATTTTTTTTTTCCTTTTAAAATGCAAATATCCCCGAAAGGAGCATCCCTTTCAGTTTTTAGCTGAAAACTAGCATGTTATTAACATACACCTACCTTTTTTTAATGACAACGTCCTTTTGGAGAAGGACTTAGAAAAAATTACATTGGGAATTGAGAGTTGGTGAATGGGAAGCAAGCACCATGTGTGGGGAAAGGAATGATGAAAGAGACGGAAAGCACTAGAAAAATCCTTTAG
>NW_005327153.1:0-2314 GCF_000412655.1 Myotis brandtii | reverse complement strand
GACTTAGGTGTTAATCATAGGAATGGGTAGAGGGAATGCGTGAATTGTATAGGACAGGGGCAGAAACAAGAAAATCCAAGAAGTTGTTTGATAGAGGAGGAGATGCAAGGGAGAAAGGGAAGCTGGAGGTGACTTTGAAATTTAGGGATATATACCTAAAAATGGATCAACGAGTCTGCCATTAACAACAAAGTCTCAAATCACAGAGTTCTAGGGTTGAAAAAGAACCCTTTAAGAATTCAACTCATGGTTATCTGATACTTGAAATCAATTCCACATAGTCATCTAATCTATACCAGGGGAAACAGATTTTTTTAAAAATGGGATTGGGGCCAAATACCATATAAGAATGGAAGATGCAATAGGAAAAAGAGGGGAGGGATAACTATTAATTTCATACTATTTATGAGTCAGCCACTTCAATCAGTAATTTGAATTTATTATCTCATTAGCCTTACAACCAACAACCAACAATCAACTTGTAAGGACTGTGTAGTAGATATTTGCTTCTTTTTTGCTCCTATTTGTCTCTTGTTATTGAAGCTCTAACTCATTTACATTTTAACTACATTGTATTAAGGTGAGACTAAGCCTCCCCCAACCCCCTTTCAGACCTGGAGAGGGACCTAGATCAGGTCAGAGTACCCAACCCCACCCCTACACCTGGCCAAGGTAACTTATATAGAGATGGCTTTAGCATCCAGCCAAAAGTTTTCATGGGTGTTTTGCTGGGTTGGTATGTAAAAGACATGGCCTGTTCCTCTAGGATTGCTAGCTCAAAAGACACAACAAAACTAGATTTATGTCAATAGTCATCTGTCCCACTATATCAGGAAGCTCTGCTTGAGAATAAAATCAACTTATGGGGAAGTACAGCCAAGAGATGAAAGGTCTCTACAGAATTCTAATGACATTGTTTCATCTTCAACACCCAGCCAGCCTGAAGCCAGACCATGCCCTGACTCATAAATCAATTCTCTGTCCCTCTGAATTCTGCTAATTTTATTTTTGTTTTCCTGCAGACCTAGTCTCAAGAATTGGACTTCTCACCAGGTCTTTGAGGCAGGGAGTCAGCAAAGGCTAAAGAAGTCAGAGCTTTTCCTGCTGGCCAGAACTCTACCACTAACTACTTACCACCTATTTCTCCTATTCCTATTACTAATACCGACAACTATCACTACTAAAACACTATAGTTATCACTACAACTATTACTCCTAAATTATACAATTATTATTATTAATGATACTACTATTGTAACTAATCACAGTATCCTGGGTTAAAAATGGAAAACATTGTGTCACCCACTTATATCTGTAATTCTTAAAGGCATCCTGACATATTGTCACTACCTTGCTTATAGACGAAGAACTAACACTCAAGAGGCCAGATTCACAATGATGAGTATTTCAAGCCTGTCTTGAATGACTTACTGTGCTTCTCGTTGCTGACTATGCATTGGTCCTTCTAAGGGAACTGGCCACCCACATCCCTGCCAAATGAAAGAGAGGGACTGAATGGACATGGGTAGTGCCACAGGCCTTTGCTCCACTATCCAACCATGATTGATTGAATCAAGGATGGACACTCAACTCAAGGATGGAAATTCATCACCTACTTAGAAACACGAAGCCTGGCACAAAGTCTAGACGTGGGTCAGAAATTTACCCCATGAAATTGTTGAAAAGCCTTTAGCTAGTGTTGGAGTCAGAAGCAAAAAAGGATGCCAGAGTAACGTTAGGATGAAGACGAGCCATTTGCAGGAAGTTCTAGGAAGCAAAATATCTGAGTGAGTAGAGGACACTAGTCAGTAGAGAGGAGAGAACTATATTGGTTCACAGAGAGAAGCAGAGATGCTCTTAGAATCAGAAAGCACATGCCCTTGAGGGAGGTGAGCTGGCCCCCGGAAGTGCTGTGGTTTCTGATGACTGCCTTTTGGGGATAATTTGCTTTATTTTACAATTTGGGGTGTTTTAAGGAGATTACTATTTCTAAAAACTAAACAAACTTGATTAGAAATCTGGGCTACCAGACAGAACATTGGACACGGAAAAAACAAATCACAGTGACATTAATAAAGATCTGTGCCTTCATGCTGGCAGGAAGCTTTACCTGTCACAGGGAATAGCATGGACAGCGGAGCCGGCTGTGGGCTGAGTGTACAGGTACAAAGTAGAAGGTCCTAGTTCTAGAAGCTGCCAGGAAAGAGCGCCACACTAGTAATTTGTGAGTTGCAACAACCTCCTAAATGCTTCCAGGGCTCCTCTGTGATGAGAAGTAATGTTTATAACAAGATTCTACCAGATCTTAACTTGG
>NW_005327152.1:0-2312 GCF_000412655.1 Myotis brandtii | reverse complement strand
CAATTTGAATCTTTGTCTATTATTAGATAGGATGTGCTTCTCAATTTTCCCCAGACTCCTTTGCACATAGCTTGCAGCCTAGTGACTAGTGCTAGTCAATGAACCATGAGTGAAAGTGGTACATTACTTCTCAGCTGATCTCTGAAGATCAGTGTACCTGCTCCATTTCTCTCTCCTCCTGTAGCAACTTACCAAACTGTGGCTCCTCATGCAACCTGACTTGTAGAGTGACTTCTCCTGCCAACTTGCATTGGAAAATAAATGTAAAAATATAAATGCTGTTCTGTTGAACCACTGAGGCTCTGGGATTTGTCTGCTGCGGCAGTTAACGTTGCCTAACACATATAGCATGAAAAGTGCTTCTGGTGTAACATGCTGTCAGGAGCTGGAAAGATGGAGACACAATTATGCAAAGGCTACATATTTGTTAACTCTGGTCAAGTGAGGGAAAGATGATGGACTGTGCACTTGTAGTTGTTAGAGGAGGTCATTGGGAGGCTATCACTGCTGGTTGACCTGTGAACTGGACATGACCAACTGGAGGCTCTTAACACACTCTCTTGTACTTGGAACATAGGTTCTGTCCACCATTCCCACAGCGGGGAGCCGCATTCAAGGCTGCAACCTGGAGAGAAGAATGTGGTGCTGAGAGCATCTGGACAGTACATGTGACTGAATGTTTTAAGTCCTCTATAAACTTTAAGATTCTGGCAGGCAAGTGCAGAAGTCTGCTTGTACTGCACCCACCCAAGACAAGCCTCATTAGGAATGTCCCTTACTTATTAAACCCTCTACCCTCCCATCTGGAGTGGTCCACCTTATTCCTCAATCTCTCCTTGCACTTTGTATACGGGGGCCAATTTGTGAACCAACAGCAGTTACAGGAAAAGAATGTATAGTGTTTGCTATTGGCTGTGTTTGACATTATATTACAAGAAAGTTATTGGCATAGGAATAATTAGCCAGTTTTCAAGCAAAAATTTGGGCCTTCCATGATTGGAAAAACGTATAGCTTTCAGATTCTGACAGAGAATTGATTAAAGCTGGTTTTGAGAGACAAAGGCCAGTATACATTTTCTACTGGATAAAATGAAATTTGGAAAAGATAAATTATAGGTCTGCCTGATACATATGTTCCAGAGGACCTCAAGATAGCTTCCAATATGTGGAGAGAGAGAGATAGAACAAGAACACAAAATAGTAAAGCAGACTCTAGAATCATGATTCATGAAACTGACTAGAAGCAAATAAAGCAGAGCTTGCCACATTTCCAAAGGCTTGCTCAGTCCAAGGTGTTTGGATTGTCCCAGACTTAAACAAACAACTAAGAAAATACTGTGGGCCCTCAAAAATTATGTAAAAATTTTAATTCAGAAAGCTTTTCATTGGCCATAGTTTCCAATTCCTATTTCAAATGAGTCAAGAATAGTAGAAAAGATGGAGCATCCAAAAGGCAAAGCCAATGAGTAGGTAGAACAGTAGATACCAGAAGTGTTCCAGAGAATAAGAAACTTAATCGAGGACTCTGACACCTCAGTGCAGGAGGTCGTAAAATGTTTGTCCAATGGAATTTCAGAATTGCTTACAGATGGTGACAGCGGTGTGTCCCTGGTCTTCCTTTCCCCTGCAGGATCATTTATTAAACTTATCCTCCTCCTGTTCCATTTTTGCACACTGATGCAGACAATGAGTAGGTGACTTGTCTTTTAGTTCATACATCTCCAGCTCAAGATGATTCATAATACAACTGTAGTCTCTTGGAGATTACTGATTTGAATTTGGTTCAGTAACTTGGAACACTGGGCTGTCTCACTTGAAGAGGAACTGTTTCTTATGTGTGAGAAAATGGAAATTTACTGGACTATCAGAAATAGCGAATGCATATAAAATATTCCATACATTTCCCTAAAAATTTTATTTTTGGGAAGTGATGGAATAGCTGAGTGGCAGACTAGTGTTCCTACCAAGAACAACTTGAAAAGCAAAATAAAATATATCATTCATTGGCCTGACAGTAGCAAGAAATTTCTGAGGCGAGAAAAATAGAAGGGCTAAGACTCTAGAGACAAAATAATATTGAAACAGTGAGCTAGCTTCTTCAGCTACTTTTATTTGGAATCTTTTAATGATTCTTTGCACTGACAGGTGGTAGAAAATTCCGTGGAAACTCGTGGATGGCTGCTGTGGTGTAAGCAGAGCTTCAGGGAGCCTCAAGTACATGGCTAGCATGGCCAAAACTGGGGCATCCTGGGCCAGCAGGCTAAAAACCTGAAAGAAAAATTATCTGAAGAGCAAATAATTCCTGAAGCAAA
>NW_005327151.1:0-2312 GCF_000412655.1 Myotis brandtii | reverse complement strand
GACAGTGAGACTTGGGCATTAATTCCAAGCTTTAGAACATGCATTTTACATGGGAGATTCAACTAAAAAACACTTTCTCAGCCTACCAGGATAAAGAAATTACCTTGTTTATATCAAGAAGTAGGTTTCAAATACTTTTGTCACGAAAGTATCACTACTTTTTGTCACGTGTGTAGTTTATTTGCATATTTATCTTAAAACAAGATTTTAATATATAATTTGAAGTGCCAACCTGAGTAATCTGGTTTACGGGTTAACTGAAAATGAAAACAGTCGGACTCGATGCACCCCTTTAGCTCACAGTGAGTCACTGGGGCTGAGTGTGCATAGATTATCCTATCATACTACAGTGATTAATATGATCTAAAAACACATACAAAAAAGCTGTATTTACCTTTAAAGAATTAAAGTTCAAATGGGTCACAAATTGCTGCTTTGCTAGATATAATTACCATTATATTGCTCTTGTTTTATTGACTAGTTCTTAATCCTGAGGCTTATACCTGCTTATACCTGAGATAAGCATGCTTTAGGCATTTGTGAATGACATAGTCAACAACTGAGCTGAGAAGGGAAGGAGGCCAGGGGCCCCAAGGCTGTAATTCTTTTCATGTTAATGACAGTAATGTAAGTCTGATACATAAGCAGTATGCATTCAAAACACCGATACCTGATAGCAGGTAAGGAAGAGAGAACAGGAATTCCAGTGCAAGGGGGGAAAAACTGAGAAGACATAACTACTCCAAAGATGTGAAGAAAACGACAAAAGACGAGGCCCTGGTTCTGCTGTAAAAAGGAAACGAATCACTCCCTTGGGGTTGATCCATCAACAGTTTCAGCCCGTTGCAGTCCTGCTTCTTTCAGGGCTTTAACCTCTATTTAATTTCATGGAAAAGTAGACATCTCCAAACAAAAGACTGCCATTACCAAAAGAGGGAGGCCTTCTTATCAGTGAGGAACTTAATAAGGAAAATGGTTTGTGCCTTGCACAATTTTCAAAGGCTGTTATTTCTATTCAATTTTTGGTAAGTTAACAAAATAAGAGCCCGTTGAATGAATGAATCACAGGATGGGTGAAATGATACAGTGGTAATGTCTTGAGAGCTTAAATTCCATTACAGTGACCCTTTTAGGCAGCCCTGCAGGGTCTGGGCCACTAGAAGGTGCAGTGTATGCCTCAAGTGTGCTTGGTCTGCTGCAAAGTATATTCATTTTCAAGAATGGAGAGCTTAAATGAGGTCAAATTTGGAGGTCATCACCCCCGAACAAACAACTATATGCTGCCTGTTCTAGAGTATCAAAAACTTCAATTGCTCAGTGTTAAATTAATCAAATTAACCAAAGGTTTCTTCTAGGAATTTCTAAAGAAAAAAATGTACGTGAGCAATATTTCAAATATTCACTTTCAGATGAATGATATGATGTAAATTAAAATTAGTACAAACTAATAATTGAACAATAGCAGAATAAAATATAAACAGACTCTTTTGGTGCATAGTGGTCAAAACGGTTTACTCACATTTGGTAAAATCAGAACTGAAATGATGACATGTATAAAAGGACAGATAAAGTGGCTCTTCCACTGTAGTCCATTGTATCCTTAATGCTCCATCCCCTGCTGCCCATGATCAGGACATGTGGACTCAACAGTGAACCGTCTCAACTGGCAGCACTCTCCACTTGAGCCCACGTGGCTGGCCCACCCGAATTCAAAAGCCCACACAACTAGTCTCTGAGACTTTATGACTTGCTTTCTTCCTTTGCCTCTGGTATCTTTTCCCAGATTGGCTCCTTGATGTGTTCTGGTAACCGTTCTAATTTTGTCTAAAAAGAGAAAAATAGAACTATAGTATAATGTGGACTTAACTGAACTCTTTGGCCACAAAATAGATGAGTTTTGTTCCCTTAAATCCTCTTGACTTCTTTTATCTCCTAGCCCCTACTTGCCACCCCCCTACCCATACTCCTCTCATCTTTTTGTAGGCTTTGAAAACAGAGAGAAGAAAACTTGATGGTATATAAAACTCGGAAACAGATAATCTATTCGATCCTCAGTGATCTCTAGGGACTGCCACCTAATGTGGTCCCCGTGTCTGGACAACTCCTGGGAGGGAGGGAGACTTCGGAGGTGGCTCGGGGAGGATGTGGCTACAGTGCAGGATGATTTGGTTGAACTGCCACCACTGCACAGGGAGGTGGAGACCCCAACTACTGTGGCAATCCTGCCTCCAGGTCTGCCACAGGCCCTCCCCTCCACTCAGTGGGACAGGACCAGGCTGCAATCCTATATAATAAAAGGGTAATATGCAAAT
>NW_005327150.1:0-2311 GCF_000412655.1 Myotis brandtii | reverse complement strand
TTCCTGGGTCGATGCTCAACCACTGAGCCACACCAGCGGAGCACAACAACTTTAATTCCTTTCCTGGAATGAATCCCTAACTCCCCTAGAAGTAGCTGGAAGCCTCTGACATTGGTAATTTCAATATCATATGTCACAAGATGTCTTGGATTATTCTGTATAATGAATGCATCTAGATGTAAGAGAATTCGTGGTCATTTCACTTTCTGGCAGTAATGGCCGACTATCTTCTTGATCAGAGCATAAGGGCTAACAGAATTTTCTAAAAGTAATTGTTGAATGTCCTGCCTTGAAAATTTATGTGGTTTCCTTTGTAAGGTTGTCTAAAGGTCTTTATTCTTCAAAGGTCTTTTAGGTACAAGCAATGAAAATTAGCACAGCCCAGTTTAAGCAACAGAAAGACTTTGGAGTAGCCCAGAACAGAGAAAAGGACAGATCAGCCCAGCCCTGAGGAGGACAGGGACCAGGGCCCTCAGGACCTGGCAGCAGGGTTACATCGCCCTTCTCTCTGAGGACTGCTGTTCAGGTGACTAACTCTGATTCAGGTCCTGTGTCTAATTCCTCATCTCAGCTCCTCCAGCTTTGATCAGATGTTCCCCTGAGGGTCTATCAGCTGTGGATGGGGGCGGGGAAGAGTCGCAGACCCACGGGCAGCTGCTCATTGCTCCCATGTGAGGAGGTTCTTACAGAGGATGGAAGCCTTGTGAGACGAAAGCCCCTTAAGAGTCGTCTATTATACCCGACTAGTCTTTGTGTGGAGAAGAAACACTTTGTTATTTAAAACCCCAGCAGACCGTAGCTGCTTCTGAATCCCAAGGAAGTGGCAGAATTTCTCTTTGGAAAAGATGAGCTGTTTGGCTGTGAGAAAAAGATAAGCTTCAGGGAATGGCTTGGAAAGCATAGGAATGAGAGAAAGAACTACGCTGCCTTTATCACTAAAACAAGAATTTGGAGCTTGCCAAGGACTGGACAAGAGAAGAGGAACCCAGGTATAATGGGGAAGCTAAGAACTTCCATGGAGTATACAGTGAGCATGGCCAGTGGGCACGGTTGAAGGATACTTACAGTATGCCTATCTGATACACATATTTAATTTAGTGCTGTGACATAGCCCTCCTGTCTCTCCCCACACCTTAGTAGACATCTGCCTAGTCTTCAGTTTATTGATATTTTAGGCAGTGAAGGAAATGGTAGTTAAAGCAGTGTGAAGGATCGAGTGAAATAATCCCTTTAACATGACTAATGGAACTCACTAGGAACTCTAAGCCAGAGCCAAGCAGGAGAAAGATAAATGCTCCCCGCCCCTCTTCTGAGGAATTTCAACAGAAGTGGGAGGGACAGCAAATTTTCCTCCTTGGGTGGAACTGGAGCTCAGACTACACTCATTTAAAATTCAAGAGAAGCTAACTCCAGCAGAATTTGGAGATATTATATGATGAAACAATATGAAGGTGGTAACCTGGAGGGATTTTTAGATTGTCCTTTAAAGGATTCGTTTGAACATAAAACCATCTGTAGCTTCATTTCTCTCCAAAGGAACATGGCATACATATTGTATGTATTAGAGGGAAGGTGGGGCTCTGGTAAAACTTCAGAATGTGCACTTCTAGCAGTAAAATAGTTCATTGTGAAGAACCTTCACTGTGTAATTCTAGGGTTGCTGTTTTAACACAGAATGTCACTTTCCGTGTAGTAGGAGGGAACAGAGGTGTGAGTTCCACTAGTCCTCTGGCTATCATCCCTGTGTTGGACATAAACTCAGAGCAGAAGTCAAATAGTCCTGTAGAAGATTCAAGTTAGTAAGTGATTCTGAAAAATGTTTTGGTTCATCAATTTTCCATTTTTCATTCTATGGAAGACATTGATTTTTCTAGGCGCCATTTTTAAAGGTGCCAAGAGAACCAGGGTAATGAGTTCCTGTTACTGATGTCTTCATTCATTCATTCACTCATTCTTTACAAAGCACATATTCATTGCATATAATGCTTTAGAAAGATGCTGGGTACTGAATGCATAAAACAGGGGATATTTAAACAAGGTATTAAAACACTGAGATAAATGCCAAAGAAGGCCAATAAAAGGGCACATGGAAAACAACCATATAAACTTGTCATGCCTAAAATTGAGGAAGGATAAGATGGAGGAAGAGATAATTTGTTTATACTTCACCCTTTATTTCTTTTTTACCACTTATCAGAAAAGGTATCCCTATTTCTTACTGCTTCCAGGACCTTATATAACGTTTTAAAAGACACTGTTTTTGTTATAGAAATCTCATTATAGATGGTGATTTATCTTTTGTGATTTTTTT